>NC_026003.2:71588232-71639294 GCF_000442705.2 Elaeis guineensis
ACACATTAACAAGCTGTATAGTAAGTAAATTTATTATTATAGTTGTCCAATAAATATTGTAACACCATTCAAAATGATATTGCAAACATTTCTTTTTTTTTAAAGTTCATAACTGTACATGGCCAAAAGGCCTACAGAAATAATATTTAATAAAAAACTTGGACAATAGTGATATTCACTCAGAATTACATTACGAGAGTTGATTACAAGGTTCATGATTCTTAAAGCTAGAACTGAAACTTTGCTTCCATCTTCACGTTCAGGAACCTCTCGTCTTCATCAAATCTCCTACCGACCTGCAGACCCTGCATCGAATTACAGATATGATAAGGACTTTCGGTATCCAATACCCAGGCAGTAGTATCACAAATAAAAAAGTTGCAAGGTGTTATTATATAATTACCTTGCTTCTTCTTCGACCTGTTCGGGTCCAGGGAGGCAATGTATAGAGGATAGTTCCTCTTCCAGTGCACCTACTTCTTGCAAAAGAAGCACTCCACCTAGCTCTGGTCGGGCTTGTGCTTCTTGGTCTGATCCTGTGCAGACGTCCCAGCATGCAGCTGCACCTTCTTGTTCTTCTTCTTATTGTTCTTCTTCCTTTTCTCAAAGGGTCGACGACCAGAAGAAGACCCTCTCACAACATTCACCGACTCCTTGTGGAGCTGGTGGTCCTTCTCAAAGTTCTATAGCAACCCCAACAAGTCATGGTAGTTCACTGCAGGCTTTGTCATCGAAAAATGAGTAAGGAAGGAGAGGAAGGACATGGGCAAAGAATTAAGGATCGCATCCTTACCGAGATACTCATGCAAGGGAAAGCCCAATTTACTTAGGTGCTCAATCATTTCGATCATGTACAGTACATGATCGATGACTGAGGCCCCATCCCTCATCCGGGCATTGAAAATGGCACAACTAGTTTTGTACCTTTCAACATCGTCAGGTGTGCCAAAGGAGTCATTCAACATTTGAAGCATCTCCTGCGGCTGGATGTTCTCAAACCTGCGACTGAACTCATCATTCATTACTGCCAGCATTATGCACCGAACGGTGGTGCGATCGTTGAGCCACTTTTGGTAAGTATCTCGAACCGTCCTCTAGCATTCGGGGCTGGCTCCTCAGGTGCCGGATCCGTTACTACATAAAGGATCCGCTCATGCTCTAGGATGATTTTTAATTTTTGACACCAGCTATTGAAATTAGGTCCCATGAGCTTGTCATTATCTAATAATAATCAGAGTGACAGGATAGTGGCCATAGCTGCATAAAGAAAAATCAGACCATTAATAGTATATAAATTATTAATACTAAAGACTTGGACTTTAGTCTAAAGTTTCTCCCGGTATTTTTACGAACTGATAGCCTCAACCTTCAATTCGAGGAATTACTTTAATTCTTTAGTGGGTACTAGAATCCACACACATTACACATGAGCCCAACTTGGTTGGTCAACCCGTATGCATCTATGGGTAGGTTCATAACCAGTTGTTTCTCTAAACAACTTCTAGTAATTAATTTTGCCCCAGAACCTAATCAGTAGGCTTTGGCCTCCACTGAAAAGATCTAGTTAGGTCCAACCATTAACATGATTAGATTTGGTGAATCGAACCAATAAATGATTAGGTCTGACTTTGGTCGGCTAACCTGACCACCATCAGAAAGACTCAACCAAATTATCATATTATGAATGATAATTTTATTAGTCAATAAGCACCAGGCCTTTGGGCCTCCAATGATTATTAAACTAATGGACTCATTATCACTCACTTAATGGGAGGCTATGACTTAGTTATCACTATAACTTAATCATTTTAGGGACCTAATAATTTTTTAGTATTTTATTAAAAATAGAAGAGAAAAAATTAACCAGTCAATTTCAATCCTCCCACTGACTTCACCAAGTCAGATTAAAAAAGATTTAATTAAAGCTGGCATTAGGAGCACCTAAATCAGTCACACTGATTTACCTAATGACATGGGTGAGTCCTAATCACCAAGTGATCTAATCAAAATCTAACTCATCAAGTTGGCCAGGTAAGTGAGATCAGTGGTGAGGATATGCCATTAACTCGTCAGAGATTGAATCAATGCGAGTAGCTCCCACTTAAAAACCACCGGTCAGAATATCAAACTTACCTTAGACACCAACCAGTTCATTAGTTTTAATTTGATCAACTTAGTAAATAGGGTTCCACCGCGTAGCCATGAATTAAGTCCATCTTGGTCTAGTTAAAGACATGGACCCATCCAACTACAACTATTGGAGTTGAGTCTAGAGTGTCTTTGACCTAATCTAATTCAACTTTTGATTAGATTTGATCAATTACTCTAATTTAGTCCATTTCTTTAAGCTAACCTTAGGTCTAACCCAATTATGGACCTAATCCATCTAACCCATTGACCCACAAATTTATGCAATTATCTTAGATCTTAATTCATAATTTTAGACCAACTAGACAATACTTAAATCTTTTAATTAAGTATTTGGGCTGATAGGTCAGGGTTTGGCATTTCAAAAATAATTTTTAAATTTGAAAGATTTTATTTTCTGTTCACCAAATATGTTGACTCATTTCACAAACGGATCAGCACATTTCATAAACAATAATCCTATTGCTAATTACATAATAGAAAATAACTCAATCAAAATAAATCATGAATATTCCTTTAGATCCAATCTAACATATTCATGATAAATTTTATAATTAAACCTTTACAATAAAATTCTTTCGCTGCTTCATCTGCATGGGATATAATCGCATCGGCACTCCTACCGCTATAGGAGAATCCCATCGAATGGGAGGAGAGGGCCTTTAAACCCTTCTTTTCTCCTATGACCGGACGACCATGGCAACCAACCCAATTAGACTACTTGCTACTTGAATCAAATATATCTAAATATACCAATTTCAAAATTTAAATTTTAAATTTCAAATTTCAAATTTTGAATTTCAAATTTCAAACAAATTTCAAATTTCAAATTTCAAATTTTTGAAATTCAAATTTTAAATTTTAAATTTTGAATTTCAAATTTGAAATTTTAAACAAATTTCAAATTTTAAATTTCAAAATTTGAATTTCAAATTTTTAAATTTTGAGTTTTGAATTTCAAATTTCAAAATTTAAATTTCAAATTTCTAAATTTTGAATTTCAAACAGATTTCAATATTCAAATTTTAAATTTTGAATTTTAAATTTCAAATTTAAACTTTTAGATTACTACTTAATCTACACATGCAAATATATATCATATTTCAAAATCCACTCTGATACCATTTGAAGTGAATTTTAGTATAGGGATAAATGGTAATTTTAAAACTTTTTAAAATTATAATTTTATAAAAAAAATTATTAATTAATCTAACTAATTAACATAAATTAATCCTACACAAGGATCTAAATATGATATATATAGCATACATTTAAATTTAAAATTTTAAATTCTATAGTAAACCTTTTACTGTTATGTGTTCAGAATATATAGATGTTTACGTAACAGTAAATTTGAACACATAACAATAAAATATTTACTATAGAAGTTTGAATTTTAAATTTAAATGCATGCTATATATATCATATTTAGATCCTTATGTAGGGTTAATATATGTTAGTTAATTAGATTAATTAACAATTTCTGCTGTAAAATTATAATTTTAAAAAGTTTTAAAATTACCATTTTACCCCTGCACTAAAATTCATAACACATGGTATCAGAGTGGGTTTTTAAATATGATATACATTTGCATGCATAGATTAAGTAGTAATCTAAAAGTTTAAATTTAAAATTTAAAATTTAAAATTTGAATTTTGAAATCTGTTCAAAATTTAAAATTCAAAAATTTAAAATTCAAAATTTAAAATTTAAAATTTGAAATTTAAAATTTAAAATTTAAAATTCAAAAATTTTAAAATTTAAAATTTGAAATTTGAAATTTGTTTGAAATTTAAAATTTGAAATTCAAAATTTAAAATTCAAAATTTAAAAATTAAAAATTTGAAATTTGTTTGAAATTTGAAATTCAAAATTTAAAATTTAAAATTTAAATTTTAAAATTGATATATTTAGATATACTTGATCCAAGTAGCAAGTAGTCTAATTGGGTTGGTTGCCATAGTCATCTGGTCATAGGAGAAAAGAAGGTTTTAAAGTCCCTCTCCTCCCATTCGATGGGGTTCTCCTATGGCGGTAGGGGTGCCGATGCGATTATATCCCATACAGACGAAGCAGTGAAAAGACTTTATTGTAAAGGTTCAATTATAAAATTTATCATAAATATGTTAGATTAGATCTAAAGGAATATTCATAATTTATTTTGATTGAGTTATTTTCTATTATGTAATTAGCAATAGGATTGCTGTTTATGAAATGTGCTGATCCGTTTGTGAAATGAGTCAACACATTTGGTGAACAGAAAATAAAATCTTTCAAATTTAAAAATTATTTTCGAAATACCAAACCCTGACCCATCAGTCCAAATACTTAATTAAAAGAATTAAGTGTTGTCTAGTTGGTCTAGAATTATGAATTAAGACCTAAGACAATTGCATAAACTTGTGGGTCAATGGGTTAGATGGATTAGGTCCATAATTGGATTAGACCTAAGGTTAGCTTAAAGAAATAGACTAAATTAGAGTAATTGGTCAAATCTAATCAAAAATTGAATTAGATTAGGTCAAGGACACTCTAGGCTCAACTCCAATAGTTGTAGTTGAATGGGTCCATGTCTTTAACTAGACAAAGATGGACTTAATTCATGGCTACGCGGTGGAACCCTATTTACTAAGTTGATCAAATTAAAACTAATGAACCGGTTGGTGTCTAAGTTCGGCAATCTGACCAGTGGTTTTTAAGTGGGAGTTATTCGCATTGATTCGATCTCTGACGAGTTAATGGCTTATCCTCACCACTAATCTCACTTACCTGGCCAACCTGGTGAGTTAGGTTTTGATTAGATCACTTAGTGATTAGGGCTCACCCATGTCATTAGGTAAATCAGTGTGACTGATTTAGATGCTCCTAATGCTGGCTTTAATTAAATCTTTTTTAATCTGACTTGATGAAGTCAGTGGGAGGATTGAAATTGACTGGTTAATTTCTTCTCTTCTATCCTTTAATAAAAATCCTCAAAAATTATTAGGTCTCTAAAATGATTAAGTTATAGTGATAACTAAGTCATAGCCTCTCATTAAGTGAGTGATAATGAGTCCATTAGTTTAATAATCATTGGAGGCCCAAAGGCCTTATTGGTGCAAAAATTCATCGGTGTCGGAGAGGCTGGAGTCGAGGGAGTCGCGGTCACCGTCGAGACCTGCAAAGAAAGTCTAAACCAGAGTTGAGGGTGCTCCGACAAGATCCTCCGACGTTCAAGTCAATTCTCTGCCTCAACAAGAATGGAGTGCTCGAACGAAAATTTTAGCAGAGTTTTGAGATAGAGATTAGAGCTTAGAGAATAACGTATCTGGGGGTTCCCTTTTTATAGGCGAAGGGCATAACAGATTGACAGCAACGTCTGTAACCGCCTGGTAGTGGGCCATTCGGGGCTATGAGGAGTTTGTTATGGAGAGTAGTGGAGTGGAGTCGTGGCCATCGCCATGGCCTGCCACATGGAGCCTATTGTGGAGAGTGGAGTGATGTCTGTTGTCGTGGCTTGCCAGAGCATGATGGAGCCGTACGGGATCCATTACAGAAAGTGGAGTAGAGTCGTGGCCATTACTGTGGCCTGCCAGGGAGTCCAGGCCTGTCGGCCGAAGCTCGGTCAGGGGCTTTTTGTGGATGAAGTTTGGTTTCATGTAGAATCCGACAGAAGATCGACCGGCAGTGGATGTCGGATGGCGCTGGAGAGGTTCACCCACTGGAGGGGTCCGACTGCTGGAGCCCGTGTGTCGTAGGAGTTCGTTTGAAATCTGTCCGCTACAGAAGTTCGATCGGAGTCTGGTTCCCGTAGAAGTCCAGATGGGGATCATTTGTTGAAGAAGCTCGGCCGAAGTCTGCCTGCAATAGAAGTCTGGAAGGAATTCGTTCATAATAGAAGCTCAGGTGGAGGCTTACAGTAGAAATCCGACGTGGACCGCTCGTAGTAGAAATTTGAAGTAGATCGCTTGTAGTAGTAGCTCGGAGTAAATCGCTTGTAGTAGAAGCTCGGAGTAGATCGCTTGTAGTAGAAGCTCAGAGTAGATCCCTTGTGGTGGGGGCTCGAAATCCGGCCCTTGTAAGAGTTCGGATGAGGTCTACCTGCAATAGGAGCTCAGGATAGAAGTCTGGCTCCCGTAGGAGCTCGAACGAAGCCTACCTACAGTAGGAGTTCGAGGCAGAAGTCCGGCTCTTGTAGGAGCTCGGATGAAATCCAGAAGGCGATCGACTACCATAGAAACTTGGATGGAGTCCATCCGTCGTGGAGATCTGCTGTTGGAAAAGTTCGGCCACTGACGAAGTTTTGGAAGAAATTCGGATTGGAGTCGATCGAATCCTGTTGGGAAAGATCTAGAAGAGGTCCAAAGAATGGTTGACCATTGTAGGAGGTCGGCCGATAGTGGAATTCAGAGAGCACTTGGAGCAGCCTGATAGATGACTGAAGAAGCTTATCGTTGGAGAAGCCCGGGAGATGTAGCAGGAGTTCATCCGTCGGGAGAATCCGGTCGACACTTGTGGGAGAAACTGTGGGAGTTTATCCGTTGGCAGAACTTGAGAACATTGCAGAAGCTCGGCCACTAGAGAGGTTCGGAAAGATGTCGCCAAAGGTTGGATGCTGGTAGAGTCCCGGGAGGGTCACTCCTGACACGAACTTCGACTGGGGGGTATTTTATACCCAACACCAGTCCCCCTACTTTCGAGTTCGAGTTTCGAATGAAGGAAGTATAGAGAAATTTTCACAGCCGAAGTTGCTCCCTTGAATTCTGTGCGCGATCGCCCTCAGATATTCTGATATTTAATGCGTGCATGCTGGAGTCTTTTCAAATCGGGGTGATCCGAAGAGACTTTTCAAAATTTCTACTGGAGTGTTGCTCCAGGTACGGTGTAATGATGGCTCTACCAGCTGTCAGCCATTTTTAGCCGCCTGCTGTGGCGAGTGGGACACGTGGCAAATATGGGTCGGCCTGGGTAGATCCGCAATCATTATTACGCCAGATCCCAGGGTCTATTTAAACCCGTCCTTCTTCCTCTGGGAGTTTCATTCTGCCTGAAAGTCCTGTTGGTGCCCGTCTTCTTTCTGAGAGCTCTGACCTTCCTCGGCATCCATTTTGGCCCTAGGTGTTCTTCGAGTCATCCCTGTCCCTGTATCTCTACATTCTTCGGAGCAACTTAGGTTAGTTCCAGAACTTTCGTTCCTTCTCTTGTCATTTAGGTGTTCCTTTCTTCTTCATTTTTCTTCTACCGCACTCCACCTATTTGGTTCCCCACGAACCTTTCATCTCTTATTTCTCTCGATTTTTCTAGAATTTTTAGGGTTTTTGCTTGAAATGTCTTCTAGCACCTCCACCTCTAGTGGTTCTAGGAGTTCGTCTGCCTCAGTCCCTCAGAACCATCATACCATAGATGAACCCATAACTAGGGCTGGACCTCATCCATTTTTTACGCCGGATGCCATTTCCTATTCTCTGACTCCGGACGAACTCCTACTGATAAGGATTCAGTATGGAGTTCCTCCGGAGTACGATCTGGAGCTTCCTGCTCCGACCGACCAGGTTAGCACCCCCCCACCTGGCTGTTTCTGTCTGTACCAGGAGGCCTTCCGTGCCAGACTCCGGCTCCCGCTTCCATCCTTCATCGTCGCTCTTTTCCATTTTTTAGATATTTCTTTAGCTTCAGTCACGTCGAACTCCTTTAGGTTCTTGATAGGGTTCCTCTCCCTTTGCCACATAGTCGAAGTTCAGCCATCCCTTCCTTTGTTTAGGTATTTTTACACCTTCAAGCGCCACCCCTCGACAAAGGACTGATGGTACTTCTCCCCCCAGTTCGATAAGAAGGGGTTGCTGAAAGGTGCTCCCTCTTCTATCCATAACTAGAAGAGAAAGTACCTCTATGTCCAATGTCCGACCTTGAGGTTGGGATTGCCCCCTTGGAGCTCCCTGAGGGACTCCATCCGTCGGGCTCCTAGCCTGGGGGAGGACGATCTTCAAGCCACCCAGAAACTCCTTAGTTATCCAACTCCTTCCCTTCCCAATCTTCTGAAGGAGCAATTCCTATTCAACATCGGCCTGAGTCCCCTGGATCCTGCGAGTATTCCATCTTTCCTTTTCTTCTTTTTTTTCTTCTTCTCTTCTTCTCTCTTTTCTTTTTTTTTTTTTTAATCATGCATCACCTCTTCCTTTTTTCACTCCGTTACTGATCTCTTTTCTCTCTTTTTTTTTCTTTTTTTTTTTAGGAATGGATGCCGAAGCAGCACGGATGCTTGCTAGGGGCCTCAAGGCTCACAAAAGAAAAGGCGCTGCGGCCTCTGGGTCGGTGAAGAAGGCCAGAACAGAGGAGATGAGCTCGGCCATGCCTGCCCAGGCGGCCCTCACTGTCGATGTTCCTTCAGATGCCAAGCCCCCAGTTCCTCGAGCCTCTTCGAGGAGTTCTCCCATCGAGGTTTTCGCTCTGGGGGCCCGCTCCGAGGAAGTGCCAGGGGTTCAGAGGGAGAGAAGAAAGAAGATGGTGGCCCGCAGGGTTAGCGATCATCGAGCTACTATCGAAGAATCCCACGGTTCTGAGGAAGAGCCAGTGGAGAATCCCTTTAATGACAGGGACCTGATAAAGCGACTGGTCGACGGGTGTGTCCTGCCCGAAGTCATCTAGAGGATCGTCCGTGCCGATCCCGAACAGTGGGTTTGGGACTCTCTGAGGTCCTTTCTCGAGGTAAGCAGATTCACTTTCCTCCTTCCCCTCGCTCCTTCATTCAATTAACTTCTCAGCTTTCGTTCTGGCTTTCTGACCACCCTTGCTAATCGGGCACCAGTTCCTCACCAACATCGAGGCGATGAACAAGGCGAGGAGGGACACTATCCAGGTGAAGGAAGATCGTCGGGCTGAGGCCGCCCGCCTCAAGGAAAAGGCTACCGAGGTAGCCAACCTCCAAGAGGCACTTGAGAAAGAAAAGCAGGCCTCGAAGGAGATGGTGAGGAAGGCGAAGGCCGAGGTCGCAAATTTGATGGAGCAGATTCTGGCTCTGATCTCGGAGGTCAGGGGCCAAGCGGTGGAGGAGTTCAAGGTCTCCACCGAAATGAGGGACCTGAACGTCAAGTTCTGCTAAGATGCATTCATCAAAAGATTCGAGCTCTACCAAGAGAAGATGGTCAAGAAATTTCCCGAGCTCAACTTCAACTTCTTGGATGAGGTGTCTGAAGATGAAGTCGAGCCCTCTCCTACTGCCACTGCCACTGCAGCCCCCCTTCCAAGAACACCGAGCTCCCCAACTCATGCTTCAAAGGTCTGAGACCTCTGACTTTGTATTTTTCTTTCACTATAATTTTTTTTTCCTTTTATCTTTAAGAAACATTCAATCAATAAAATTGGGCTCCTCCTTATGGGGGACTTCTCTTCTCTTTTCTTTTTTCTTTCTGCAATGAGCCGTGCCTTGACGCTTTTGTCTCCCGATGGTAGTGTCATGCCGAAGCGCTTCCCTTGCCACAGGGAGTTCTGCTGAAGTCCACGATTTGACATCTGAGGAAGAAAGTTTATCATTTAACAAAAAAGTCAAAGGAGATGGAGGACGAACTTCACAGGCTGAGGGAGAGCCACTCAGAGGTCACTGCGGAGGTCACCCACTTTCAGAACCTCCATGTGAAAGGGATCATGGATTACAGCCGGAAGAAGGTGAACTTCGAGAAGGAGCTTGAAGAACATCAGAAGCGCACCAGCGATCGATCCTGGGCTCAGGCTTCCAAAATCAGCTCTCTTGAAATGGAGCTGTCAGCTACACGGGAGAAGATCGGCCAATTGGAAGGAAGCTCATCCTGGCTTTCGACTCGGGCCGACCACGATCGAGAATGGTTGAAGAAGTTCTCTGATCTTCAGCAACAGCTGCAGGATGTCGAGTCGAACTACAATGCATATTGGGCCGGCTGGTGCAAGCAAGTGGATGACTACAGGAGGAAGCTCAGGATGGCGACTGACGAGGTTGCCCACCTTCAAAGACAGTTATCTGAAGAAGCCCAGTTCATCCCTGTTCGGGACCCCGACGAACTCCGATCCCTGAGAGGAACCATAGAAGAGCTATCCATTGCCTTTGGGGAGGGGAGGACCGAGCTGCAGTAGTTGAAGATCCAGCTGGCATACGAGCAGTAGGCGGTCAAGGATGCGGAGGCAGAGTCTGAGGTCCTGAGAAAAAGGCTCCGAGAGATGGAGAATGAAAGCCAACAGTTTCATCGGATGTATCTGGAGATGCTGATAAGGAAGAAAGAATTGGAAGAAGAAGTCAAAAGCTTAAGGCACTCCCTGATGAGGGTTGAAACTGAAAGTTCGAAGTCGAAAGAAGCCGAGCTCCCTTAGGGCTCTTTTTGCCTTCCGTCCTTCTATGTGTCCTCTTTTTCTGTTCTTGTCATTTTTCTTTTTTAGCCTTCTGGGCTTTGTAAAGTATATTTTGCTAATGAAATAAAAAAAAAAATTTTTATTACCTTGTTCATTCTTGTATTAGGTCGTCGTTACCGAATTTCTTTTGTCTTTTGACTTGTTCGACGTCGACATCGTTTGAAGGTTCCTGGTCGTCGCCACATTGGTTTGCTTTTCTTATCATCTTTCTTTTCGGCTTTCAGGGCTTTGTAATGCATACTTAGCTAATGAAATGAAAAGAAAATTTTTCATTACCTCTTCCACTCATGTATTGAGTTGTCGTTTGCTGAACTTCCTTTTGTTTTTGCCTTGCTTGATATCGATGTCGTTCGAAGGTACCCAATCGTCGTCGCATTGACCTGTCCATTTTGTTTATGGCCGCAGATTTATCTGGGGCCACTTGAGTTTGACGCTTCCTTTCGGAGCTCGAGCTCGGGGGTCTGAACTTCTCGTCGCCTTGAGAAAGCCGTCTTATCCTTGGCCTATGTTGAGAGCCCTCTTGGAGACTGGGAATTTTTGGTAAGAATCTTCATCCTCGCTGAGATGAGGTCCCCTGTATCTTTGATGTAATTTATTTTTCATTTGTCGCTGGTGTAGTTCGTTGCTTTCCTTTTTAACTTCCCCCCTTTTTTCTTTTTCTTTTCTCAAGTGAGGGTTTTCCCTCTGCTCTTAGTGGGGTCGCGGGAGCGCGGAGGGGCCATCGAGAAGATTTTCTTTTTTCTTATTTGATCTTGAATGACCGGATCTTAGTTGGCGTCAGGATGAGGTTCTCCTCCTGTTCTTGATATAGTCGATTTCAGCTCAGGTTAGGATGAGGTTCTCCTCCTATTCCTAACAGGGCTGTGGGATCACATATGGGCTGTTGCGAGAGCCTCTCCCCCCATCCGGTCTGAAAATAATCGGGTCTTCGACTTTGCTCATGTTAGGACAAGGTTCTCCTCCTGTTCCTAGCATGGCTATGGGGGCACATAAGGGCATTGCAGGGCCTCTCCCCCCATTCGGTCTAAAAATAATCGGGCCTTTGACTTTGCTCATTTTAGGATGAGGTTCTCCTCCTGTTCCTAATATGGCTGTGGGGGCACATAAGGGCATTGCAAGGCCTCTCCCCCCATCTGGTCTAAGGAGAATCGGGCCTTCGACTTTGCTCATGTTAGGGCGAGGTTCTCCTCCTGTCCCTAACATGACTGTGGGGGCACATAAGGACGTTGTAGGGCCTCTCCCCCCATCCGGTCTAAAAGTAATCGGGCCTTCGACTTTGCTCATGTTAGGATGAGGTTCTCCTTCTGTTCCTAACAAGGCTGTGGGGGCACATAAGGGCGTTGCAAGGCCTCTCCCCCCATCCGGTCTAAAGAGAATCGGGCCTTCGACTTTGCTCATATTAGGACGAGGTTCTCATGCTGTCCCTAAGATGGCTGTGGGGGCACATAAAGGCGTTGTAGGGCCTCTCCCTCCATCCGGTCTAAAGAGAATCGGGCCTTCGACTTTGCCCATGTTAGGATGAGGTTTTCCTCCTGTTCCTAATATGGCTGTGGGGGCACATAAGGTTCCGTTATATGGGCCTCTCCCCCCATTCGATCTTAAAATAGTCGGACTTCCAACTTTGCTCATGTTAGGATGAGGTTCTCTTCCTGTTCCTATCATGGCTGTGGGGGCACATAAGAGTCGTTATATGGGCCTCTCCCCCCATCCGGTCTTAAAATAGTCGGACTTCCAACTTTGCTCATGTTAGGACGAGGTTCTCCTCCTGTTCCTAACATGGCTTTATTTTGATTGTCTGAAGGGGTTATCCCCTGTCGTTACGAGTCCATGCCAAAAGGAAAAGATATGCAAATCTAAAAGGAATCTTGGTTTAAAGCAAAGTCGTTAGTAATACATTTACAGGTTTTTCAAGTCCCGTGGTCGTAGAAGGTCTGCTCCCCATCGAGGTCCTCCAGAGATGGAGTTGATGATCCCGATTGGAGGCCGATCTTCGGGCTGCTCTTCCCTCCTCGGCGGCTCAAGTTGCGGTAGGGCCCTTGGCCGATCCTCTCTACCCTCAGGCCGATGTCGAATGAACCTGTCGAGCCGACCTCGTGTGATGAGCTCCTCGATCTCGTCTCGGAGTTGAATGCATTCCTCTGTGTTGTAGCCGTGGTCACGATGGTAGAGGCAGAACTTGTTAGGATTGCGCTTCCCAGGGTGCGTGCGCATCCTTTCCAGCCTTGAGAGCTGCTCCCGGACCTCCATCAGCACTTTGGTTTTCGATGCATTGAGGGGGGCATAGCTGCGGAATCTTCCTGGAGGAGAGCCCTGTCGAACTCTGCGGTTCGGACTTCTCTGCCTGTGTGAACGGGGAGGAGTCTGGGCACGCTTGTGCCTGGGAGGAGTCCAAGAATGTAGCCGAGCTTCACTCGGTCCTCTTTCAACTGCGGGCCTGTTGGAGTCGCCCGCCTGTCGCTTCTTCACGACCTCCTCATCCTTCAGCTTGAAGGCTTCCTCCGCTCGGGCATATCCTTCGGCCCGAGCCAGCAGATCGGCAAAGTCTCTGGGATACTTCTTTTTTAGGGAGAAGAGGAGGTCATTCTTTTGAAGGCTGCTTTTTAAGGTGGCCATTGCAACCGATTGGTCTAGGTTCCGGACCTCCAGGGTGGCGGTGTTGAAGCGGTTGACGTAAGCTTGGATGGATTCTCCCTCCTTTTGCTTGATGTTAATGAGGGACTTCGAACCTCACCGGGGACGCCGGCTACTGACGAAATGAGCCACGAACTGGTGATTCATCTGGTCAAAGGAGAAGATTGTACCCGACTTCAATGTCGAGTACCAGTTCTTTGTTGCTCCCTTCAAGGTAGATGGAAAAGCTCGACACAAGATGGCGTCTGGCGTGCCATGGAGCAGCATCATGGCTCGAAAGGCCTCCGGGTGGTCAATCGAGTCCAAGGTCCCGTCGTAGCTCTCGAATTAGGGGAGCTTGAAGTTCAGCGGGATGGGTTCTTGCATGATCATTTGAGAGAAAGGAAGGTCAGTACAGATGTCCTCACCGTAAGCAGTGGGAGCACAGTGGAGCTCTTCGATCCATCGGTTCATCTCCTGGAATCTCTGATCCAGGAGGTCCTCTCGATTGCGGGTCTTGAGGGTCTTCTGGTGGAGCAGAGGCAGGGACTCTTCGAGGGTTGAATCATGATCTGACAGAGGACTCTCCGCCTTCTGTTTCTCTCTTCTGGGAAAGACAGGGCGGCTGGCCCATGTGGCCCACCCGGTTGTCAGATTCTGGAACTCCGACGATGCTCTTTCCAGCCACACTGATTCCTGCGGCTGCTGCTGCATGGCCTGCACTGCTTCGGTGAGGCCTCTGACCTGTTGAACCAGCAGGTCAAACTGCTCCATGCCGACTGCTGTCATCGGAGGAAGAGGAGCCTGGGAAACCAGAGATGAGGCTGGGGCTTGCGGAGCTTGCTGAGATCTGGCCGCGGAGGCCGTTGACCGCCTGGTGGATGCCCTTCGGGGAGGTATCAGGTGGAGATCAGGCAGGAAACTGGAGGAGAAGATGTTGGAGAAGATGACCGGAGGTGGTCCCGTTGAGCGCTCCTTTAAGAACAAGGGTACTGTGAAGACACAGTCCTTCCTTTAGCGCCAATCCTGTTGGTGCAAAAATCCACCAGCGTCGGAGAGGCTGGAGTCGAGGGAGTCGCGATCGCCACCGGGACCTGCAAAGAAAGTCTAAACCGGAGTTGGGCGTGCTCTGGCAAGACCCTCTGATGCTCAAGTCAGTTCTCTGCCTCAACAATAATGGAGTGCTCGAACAAAAATTTTAGTAGAATTTTGAGATAGAGATTAGAGCTTAGAGAATAATGTATCTAGGGGTTCCCTTTTTATAGGCGGAGGGCGTAACAGATTGACAGCAACATCTGTAACCGCCTGGTAGTGGGCCGTTCGAGGCCATGAGGAGTTTGTTATGGAGAGTAGTGGAGTGGAGTTGTGGCCATCGCCGTGGCCTGCCACGTGGAGCCTGTTGTGGAGAGTGGAGTGATGTCCATTGTCATGGCTTTTCAGAGCATGATGGAGCCGTGCGGGATCTGTTACAGGAAGTGGAGCAG
The DNA here is from genome assembly GCF_000442705.2 of Elaeis guineensis. Lineage (NCBI taxonomy): Eukaryota > Viridiplantae > Streptophyta > Magnoliopsida > Arecales > Arecaceae > Elaeis > Elaeis guineensis. Next base: position 71,602,831 of record NC_026003.2, read on the forward strand.
AGTCGTGGCCATTACTATGGCCTGCCAGGGAGTCCAGGCCTGTCGGCCGAAGCTCGGTCAGGGGCTTTCTGTGGACGAAGTTCGGTTTCATGCAGAATCCGACAGAAGGTCGACCGACAGTGGATGTCAAATGGTGCTGGAGAGGTTCACCCACTGGAGGGGTCCGACTGCTGGAGCTCGTGTGTCGTAGGAGTTCATCCAGAATCGGTCCGCTATAGAAGTTCAATCGGAGTCTGATTCCCGTAGAAGTCCAGATGGGGATCATTTGTTGAAGAAGCTCAGCCAAAGCCTGCCTGCAATAGAAGTCTGAAAGGAATTTGTTCATAATAGAAGCTCGGGTGGAGGCTTACAGTAGAAATCTGACGTGGACCGCTCGGAGTAAAAATTTGAAGTAGATCGCTTGTAGTAGTAACTCGAAGTAGATTGCTTGTAGTAGAAGCTCGGAGTAGATCGCTTGTAATAGAAGCTCGGAGTAGATCGCTTGTGGTGGGGGCTCGAAGTCCAACCCTTATAAGAGTTCGGATGAGGTCTACCTGCAATAGGAGCTCATTGCAAAAGTCCGACTCCCGTAAGAGCTCGGACGAAGCCTACCTACAGTAGGAGTTCGAGGCAGAAGTCCGGCTCCCGTAGGAGCTCGGATGAAATCCAGAAGGCGGTCGACCGTCGTAGAAACTTGGATGGAGTTCGTCCGTCATGAAGATTTACTGTTGGGAAAGTTCGGCCACTGATGAAGTTCTGGAAGAAATTCGGATTGGAGTTGATTGAATCCTGTTGGGAAAGATCTGAAAAAGGTCCGAAGAATGGTTGACCATTGTAGGAGGTCGGTCGATAGTGGAATTCAGAGAGCACTTGGAGCAGCCTGATAGACGATTGAAGAAGCTTATCGTTGGAGAAGCCCGGGAGATGCGGCAGGAGTTCATCCGTCGGGAGAATCCGGTCGACACTTGTGGAAGGAGCTACGGGAGTTTATCCATCGGTAGAACTTGAGAACATTGCGAAAGCTCGGCTGCTAGAGAGGTTCGGAAAGATATTGCCAAAGGTCAGACGCCGGTAGAGTCCCGGGAGGGTCACTTCTGACACGGACTTCGGCTGGGGGGTATTTTATACCCAACAGGCCTGGTGCTTATTGACTAATGAAATTATCATTCATAATATGATAATTTGGTTGAGTCTTTCTGATGGTGGTTAGGTTGGCCGGCCAAAGTCAGGCCTGATCATTTATTGGTTCGATTCATCAAATCTAATCATGTTAATGGTTGGACCTAACCAGATCTTTTCAGTGGATGCCAAAGCCTACTGATTAGGTTCTGGGGCAAAATTAATTACTAGAAGTTGTTTAGAAAAACAACTGGTTATGAACCTACCCATAGATGCGCATGGGTTGACCAACCAAAGTTGGGCTCGTATGTAGTCTGTGTGGATTCTAGTACCCACTAAGAAATTAAAGTAATTCCTCGAATTGAAGGTTGAGGCTACCAGTTCGTAAAAATATTGGGAGAAATTTTAGACTAAAGTCCAAGTCTTTAGTATTAATAATTTATATACTAATAAAGGTCTGGTTTTTCTTTATGCAGCTATGGCCACTACCCTATCGCTTCGGTCATTATTAGATAATGACAAGCTCATGAGATCTAATTTCGATAGCTGGTATCGAAAATTGAAAATCATCCTTGAGCATGAGCGGATCCTTTATATAGTAACGAATCTGGCACCTGAGGAGTTAGCCCCGAATGCTAGAGGGGTGGTCCGAGACACTTACCAAAAGTGGCTCAATGACCGCACCACCGTTCGGTGCATAATGCTAGCGGCAATGAATGATGAGTTCAGCCACAGGTTCGAGAATGCCCAGCCGTAGGAGATGCTTCAAATATTGAATGACTCCTTTAGCATGCCTGACGACGTTGAAAGGCACAAAACTAGTTGTGCCATTTTCAATGCTCGAATGAGGGATGGGGCCTTAGTCACCGATCATGTACTGTACATGATTGAAATGATTGAGCGCCTAAGTAAACTGGGCTTTTCCTTGCACAAGTAGCTCACTAAGGATGCGATCCTTAATTCTTTGCCCAAGTCCTTCCTCCCCTTCCTTACTCATTTTTGGATGACAAAGCCTGCAGTGAACTACCATGGCTTGTTGGGGTTGCTGCAGAACTTTGAGAAGGATCACCAGCTCCATAAGGGGTCGGTGAATATTGTGGGAGGGTCTTCTTCTGAACGTCGACCCTTTAAGAAAGGGAAGAAGATTAAGAAGAAGAAGAATAAGAAGGTGCAGCCGCATGCTGGAATGTCTGCACAGAGTCAGACCAAGAAGCGCAAGTCTGACCAGAGCCAGACGGAGTGCTTCTTTTGCAAGAAGCAGGGGCACTGGAAGAGGAACTATCCTCTATACATTGCCTCCCTAGACCTGAAAAGGCCGAAGAAGAAGCAAGGTAATTATATGATAACACCTTGCAACTTTTTCATTTGTGATACTACTGCCTGAGTATTGGATACCGAAAGCCCTTATCATATCTGTAATTCGATACAGAGTCTGCAGGTCAGTAGGATATTTGATGAAGGCGAGAGGTTCCTGAACGTTGGAGATGGAAGCAAAGTTTCAGTTCTAACTTTAGGAATCATGAACCTTGTAATCAATTCTCGTAATATAATTTTGAGTGAATGTCACTATTATCCAAATTTTTTATTAAATATTATTTCTGTAGGTCTTTTGGCCATGTACAGTTATAAATTTTTAATAAAAAGAAATGTTTGTAATATCATTTTGAATGGTGTTACAATGTTTGTTGGACAACTAAATAATAGAATTTACTTACTATCACAGCCTGTTAATGTGGTTCAAACCTCTGGTAAATGTCCTAGAATGGATAATGTGTCAAAAGTCTACCTTTGGCACTGTAGGCTAGGTCATATCAATAAGAACAGGATAAACAGGTTGGCTCAAGAAGAAATTCTTGAAGTTGGTGATTGTGAATCACTTCCAACCTGTGAGTCCTATCTTCTTGGGAAGATGACCAAGTCACCTTTTACTGAAAAAGATGAGCGAGCTAGTGAACTCTTGGGTCTAATACATTCTGATGTATGTGGACCCATGAGCTTAAGTGCAAGAGGTGGATATTTCTACTTCATAACTTTCACAGACGACCTATCGAGGTATGGGTATATCTACTTAATGAAGCATGTCAGAGTCATTTGAAATGTTCAAACTATTCCGAAATGAGATAGAAAAACAAACTGAAAAGTGTATTAAAATTCTTCGATCTGATCGAGGAGGTGAATACCTTTCCAATGAGTTTCTGACATATCTTGGGGAGAATGGGATTCTCTCTTAGTGAACTCCTCCTGGAACACCACAGCATAATGGTGTGTCTGAAAGGAAGAATCAGATCTTGTTGGATATGGTTCGATCCATGATGGGGTTTGCTGGTCTACCGATCTTTCTCTGGGGATATGTGCTCGAATCGGCTTGTTACCTTCTAAATAAGGTTCCGAGTAAGTCTGTAACCAAAACGCCATATGAGATATGGATAGGATGTAAGCCAGTACTCTCGCACCTTAGGATTTGGGGGTGTCCGGCTTATGTTAAACGTTTAATTACAGACAAGCTTGGACCTAGGTCTGACAAGTGTTATTTCATAGGGTACCCAAAAGAGATCAAAGGGTATTATTTCTACCTAGTTGATGAGCAAAAGGTGTTTGTCAGCCTTAAGGCAATCTTTTTGAAAAAGTTCTTTGGTGAAGGGACTGTTGCCTCTAAGGTCGAACTTGAGGAAGTTCGGCAGGTGGAAAAACCAACACAAGTTGCTGAACCTGAACCTGATTTGGTTAGATCAGATCTGGAGCCCATTGTTTCGCACCCTTAAGGCGGTCTGATAGAGTACCACATCAACCGGATAGATACTATAGTTTCTTGGTCTGGGATGGCGATCCTGTCGAACTTGATGAAAATGATGAGGATCCGATCACCTACATGGATGCAATGCAAAGACCTGACTCTGAGAAATGGCTAGAGGCCATGAAATCCGAAATGGAGTCCATGAAGGTCAACGATGTGTGGATATTGGTTGACCCACCCGAAGGAGTAAAATCCATAGGGTGTAAGTGGGTCTTCAAGAGGAAGAGGGGCACAGACGAAAAGGTGGAGACCTATAAAGCCCATCTGGTTGCCAAGGGATATCGTCAACGTTATGGTATAGACTATGACGAGATATTTTCTCCTGTGGCAATGCTCAAATCCATTCAGATTATGCTTACAATAGCTGCCCATCTGGACTATAAAATTTGGCAGATGGATGTGACGACAGCTTTCCTAAACAGAGAGCTAGACGAAGAGGTGTATATGATACAACCTGAAGGGTTCACATCCATAGATGAGTCTAAAGTGTGCAGGCTACAGAGGTCCATTTATGGACTTAAGCAAGCATCCCGAAGTTGGAACATACATTTTGATAGGTTGATCAAAATGTATGGCTTCATTAAGAATGGAGAAGAGCCCTGCATTTATAAGTGGGCTAATGGTCCAGTAGTGGTATTTTTTGTATTATATGTGGATGACATTCTCTTAATCAGGAATGATATCCCTGCATTATAGAGAATAAAGATTTGGCTGTCGTCACAGTTCTCCATGAAGGATCTGGGAGAAGCTTCCTATATTCTAAGGATGAGGATCTATAGGGATAGATCTAAAAAGTTGCTTGGCTTATCCCAGTCCACGTACATGAAGAAAAAACCACCTTTTTCCTGTGTAGGATCTTCCAGATTTCACCAAATCTGGGGCAGAATAAATTTTATATTTTTTATCCTATACTATTTTAGATCTAATGTCTATTAGATCTAATTTTATTATCTAATATTTAAAATCTAAAATTAAATATAAAAGTATAAGAAATATAGACATACCTTAAGGGTAATCTAATTACCTTGTAGATGATTGCAGCACTGCCTGAGGTTCTGATGTAGCCACGTAAGTGCCTGGCCTCTACCAGTATCTACTCAAGTATGATCTGGAACATCTTCTTCTCATGATTCTATGCTCCAAAAATCAAATCAATATCTAATTTGGAAGTACTTCAGAACTCCTTCTGAAGTTGGAGCAGCAGCCTATCGAAGATGTCCTGCAGCCTTCTGTTCCAGGCATCACCACGCCTTGTACCTTTGCCAGATGAACGTCCAACTTCTTGGACATGAAGAGGGGAGAAAGGAGAGTAGGGAGGATATAGAGAAAAGGGGAGGGAGTGGCAGCTAATTGGTTTTTTGTATAAAACAAGTTCTATCTCGAAACCTTAGGTGCAGCAGGGTTTATATAGATCCTGTATGCTGCGTAGTGCCACATCATTCGACCAATCAAAAAATTTCAATAAATTTTGTAAAATTTTGATTGGTGGAGTGATATCGTCTGATCACATCAGATAAGAATCCCCATGCTCTTTCCTATGTTGGTGCCAACATTGGATAAGCACAAATAAGGTGGCGCCAAAGAGTCCAAGTTTATCAGGACTCTTTGGTTCTTATCCATTTGGGGTGCCCACTTAAATCCAATTGAGCTCACACCATAATCTGATTATGGTGCCCAATTTGAAGTGGTTTGGTCATGTGGACACTCCATAAAAATCCTCCAATAAATCCTCTTCAGTTTAAGACCCATATGTCAACTTTTGATAGATGCCCTAAAATGAAATTGGTAGGTGCTAGAAATTAGCAGGTGTTGTCCTAAATTCATCTAATGAATTAAGACAAGCATTTTTTGAGCTGGACAAGCTTCAAGTAGACTGAGAGAAACCTTCTCAAGATTCTCTGGATGAGCCAGATCATATTTGGCTCAGTAGAGACAGAAAAGATTACACGAGGAGAAAGTTAGGCTCAATCGAGTGCTAGCACGATTTCCTTGAACATAATTGGATCTTATCCAAATCAATTGGGGTAGCCCAATTGATGACATCCAGACCCTAACCTTTGTTTGTGTGACTCAGTTAGGTTCAATTCTGTATGGTAATGAGACATGTCATGATCTCATCATCGACATCATCGAAACTCCTTTCGATGGACCAGAACTCTTCTGATTCAGACAATTAGAATGATCGATCATCAAAATCATTCTAATTGCTCCCAAAATCCACCAGTGACACCTAGCAGTATATGGTGGCAACCCATCAGAACTGAAGACGAACCTCTTGGTGCAGCTACCTGTGTGATTGAGTTCCTCTATCATGAGTCCCGACTAAATTAGGGTTAAGGTGAACTCGTCAAACCCAACATCAGTCATATGAATCAATCGATCGATCCGAGTCTGATGTGAAACCCAATGGAAAACTTTTTTCCATTATTTCACTCTGCCATGGCCATGGGCTTAAGAACTCGATCTTTTGATCATCATAGGACTACTCCTCTCATCTACCAAGGTTGATAGATCCCATCTTGGTGCGATCTGGTTCGTACAATGGATATGCTACAGCCAACATATACCTCAGGATTTTGAATGGCTAGGAGACCGAATTATAGTGTAGTCAAACTATAACACACTCAAGGTGAACCGTTGATGCACCTCAGATCAAAAAACTAGACACACAACTGCAGCATCGAGCTAGTCATCGACGAGAAGGTAGACTTCCTTATGACTGCTCGAGGTGGTCTTGCTTAGTACTCTCGTTCTCAATGAATATCTATACTCTCGCTTCGATATCTCCACACCATAGACTCAAGACTCATATACCCTAAGAAAGCAATCATACACCAACCTTCCAGATCGATCACCATCCTCGTGATGATCCTATGGTCAGGAGCAGTTTATGAGTTAGTTATGTAAATTCATGCCTTAAATTTTTAACTCTTGAAAATATGAATTTACATTTTCACTAACTCAAAGGATGTATCACAGACACAATGTACACAATGTGATAGAAGAATATTTTTTTTATTCATTTATAGTCAAAATTACAAATTTTCCCTTAGTTCTGTACAGGAATGTGTCAGCTGATCTGGCATCTAGGGCACACATCTAACAAACTCCCACTTGACCTAATGCCAATTGGCTACATATCTAAGTCCCATCTTTTCAAGGTGGGCTTTGATCTTTTATTGGCCCAATGGCTTAGTCAGCGGGTCTGCCACATTATCTGTAGAGTCGACTCTCTTGATCTCGACATAACTTTTTTCGAGGTAATCACAGATCAGATGGAATCGCCGCTCGATGTGCTTGGACTTCTGGTGAGACCTTGGCTCCTTAGCTAGGGCTATGGCACCATTATTATCGCAGTAAAGAGGGATGGCATCCGATGACATCACTCCAAGCTCTGCGGCAAACTTCTTGTACCAGAATGCCTCCTTTGCAGCTTCCGATGCAGCAATATACTCTGCCTCCATGATGGAATCTGCAATTATCATTTGCTTGAAACTCTTCCAGCTAACTGCACCACCATTGCAAATGAACAGACTCCCAGATGTCGACTTTCGATCATCTATATCAGACATAAAGTCTGAGTCTGTAAATCTCTGAATCTGGAGTTCTCCATTCTCAAAGACTAGAAACATATCCTTAGTCCTTCTCAAGTACTTAAGGATACATTTCACAGAAGTCCAGTGCTCTTCATCTGGATTCGACTGATATCTGCTTGTGACACTCACATCATGGGCTATATCAGGTCGTGTACATAGCATGGCATACATGAGGCTCCTTATTGCCGAAGCCTAAGGAATCTTGCTCATGCGTTCAATCTCCTCAGGTGTGCTAGGGCACATCTTCTTGGAGAGATGAATGCCATGTCTAAAAGGCAATAAACCTCTTTTGGAGTTATCCATACTAAACCTTTTTAGCACCTCCTCTATGTACATCTTCTGTGAAAGTCCCAGCATCCTATTTGGTCAATCTCTATAGACCTTAATACCCAGTATAAAGGATGCCTCTCCTAGATCTTTCATAGAGAACTCCTTAGACAACCATACTTTGACTGAGGTCAACATGGGAATGTCATTCCCAATTAGGAGGATGTCATCCACATACAATACGAGAAAGACAACTGCACTCCCACTGACCTTTTTGAACACACATGGTTCCTCCTCATTCTTGATGAAACCAAACATTTTGATCACATCATTGAAATGAGTATTTCAACTCCGAGATGCTTGCTTAAGTCCATAAATGGACCTTTGCAGTTTGCAGATCTTGTGATCATCATCACTGGATGTGAAACCAAGTGGCTATTTCATATAGATATCTTCCTCAAAATATCCATTTAAGAATGCCGTTTTCACATCCATCTGTCATATTTCGTAATCAAAATAGTCTGCAACAGCAAGCAATGTGCAGATGGATTTTAGCATGGCTACGAGCGAGAAGGTATCCTGATAGTCAATGCCTTCACGCTGACTATAACCTTTCGCTATGAGCCTAGCCTTGAATGTCTCCACATTCTCATCTGCACCTTTCTCTTGAAGATCCATTTACACCTAATAGGTACAATACCTTCAGGTGGATCTACCAAAGTCCAGACTTGGTATGAGTGCATCGAGTCAATTTCTGATCTCATTGCCTCTAACCATTTCTCGGAGTCGATATCTGATATCGCCTCATCATAGGTCTTGAGATCATCACCATAAACCCCATTTCTCATGAGGAACATTTCCTCTACATCCTCTTGTATGGTACCTAAGTACCTTTCAGGAAGACGAAAAATCCTAGTCAATCTACAAGGTGGAAGAGGTTGTGTTAGGACTGGTTCTGATTGATTAGATTTCTCAGGTTCTTTAGCTCGTTGCTCTTGGGAGACATTCTCCTTGAGCTTAATTATTCTTCCGATGCCACCATCTTGAATAAACTATTTTTCAAGAAAAATAGCATTTCGACTCACAATCACATTGTGGTCTTCCGAAATATAAAAATAATATCCTAATGACTCTTTAGGATATCCTATGAATCGAGCTCTAAAAGACCTGAACTCTAACTTGTCCGTTTGCTATCTTTTGACATGAGCCGGACAACCCCAAATTCTGAGATGATTCAGACTTGGCTTCTTACCATACCATATCTCATACGGTGTGGTAGGAACGGTTTTAGAGGAAACTCTATTCAATACATAAATTGCTGTCATGAGATAATGTCCTCAAAAAAATTCTGGGAGGTCTGTGAAGCTCATCATGGAACGGACCATATCTAATAGGGTTCGATTTCTCCGTTCTGAAACCCCGTTGAGTTGAGGTATTCCAGATGGAGTCCATTAAGAGACTATACCATTATCCTTAAGATAGTTTAGGAATTTTTGACTAAGGTATTCACCTCCTCGATCTGATCGAAGAACCTTAATGGGCTTTCCTGTTTATTTTTCTACCTCATGTCTGAATTCTTTAAACCTTTCAAAGGCTTCAGACTTGTGTTTCATTAGAAACACATACCCGTACCTAGACATATCATCGATAAAGGTAATGAAGAGACAAAGTTGCCTCTAGCCGGCACATCAAATGGGCCGCACACATCCATATGTACTAGGACAAGTAGGTCTGTGGCCCTTTCCCCATGTCCCACAAAAGGGAGCTTGGTCATCTTGCCTTGAAAGCATGATTCACAAACTGGATATGACTCGGAAGTCAACGGACTCAGTAGCCCAAATTTCTCCAATTTGTTAATCCTGTCTTCCGCTATATGACCTAGCCTTAGATACCATAGATACATATCATTTAGACTATCTCTAGGTCTTTTAATTCTATGACATTCACATTTTGCTCAATATTAAAAACAGATACATCAACATGTAACTGATAGAGACCATTAATAACAAAACTATTTGTAACTTTATTATTTTCATAAAATATGTTACAATGGTCCTTATGAAAGCTAATCACATAGCATTTTTATGCTAAACATGAAATAGAAATCAAATTTCTGCTTACTGCAGGCACATAATAACAGTCTCTTAAAAGTAAATCTAATCCTAATGGTAATCGCAGAGGGTAGGTTTCTACGGCCACAGTAGCAACTCTTGCTCCATTTCCGACATGTAGGATCATCTCCCCATCCCTCAGCCTCCTGCTCTCCTCAAGACCCTACATAGAAGTGCACAAATGAGCACTAGAACCAGAGTCAAGCACCCAACTGGATGCAGAAGAAACCGTAAGATTAGATTCGATAATGAGCATACCTCCAGAAGGACCATCCTTCTTGTTCTTCAGGGTGGCCAGGTACTGAGGATAGTTCCGCTTTCAATGGCCTTCTGACTGACAGTGAAAATACTTTTCCTTTTCAGAAGCCTTCTTCTTCGGTCCTATCTTCTTGTTCTTGCCATCCACCTTCTGCTTCTTCATGGACTTCTTTTTCTTTCCAAAAGACTTTTTCTTGGAAGAAGTCCGCTCCACAGTAAGAATTGAGCCTTTTGAACCTTTCATTGAAAGCTCAGCCGTAACCAGCATATTCATTAAATCGGCCAAGGTATATTGCATCTTATGCATATGGAAGTTCATGATGAACTGACCATATGCATTGGACAAGGACTGAAGGATCACATCAATCTAAAAATCTTTGTCTAAGATGATATCGAGCTTCTCAAGCTCCTCAAGATCCTTGATCATTGTCAAACAATGATCTTGGACTGACTGCCCATCACGCATTTTGGCCTTAAAAAGTCTTTGACAGACTTGATACTTGGCCGCACGACTCTGTTCACCAAACAACTCTTGTAGGTGGGCTAACATTTAGCGGGTAGTCAAAATATTTTCATGTTGGCACTGCAAATCATCAGACATTGCACCCAACATGTAGTACCTGACTTTGTTATCATCATCCGTTTACTTTTCCAGAGATGCTCTCTGTTCAGCAGTCGGACGTGCTGGCATGGCAGGTGGGTCCTGGTCTAAGACATGAGTCAATTTTTCGAAATCCAGAATAATTCTGTAGTTCCTCGACCAGTCCTTAAAATTTGATCCAGTCAGTCTATGAGTGTCTAGAGTTTTGGTCAAGGGGTTTGAGGCAGACATGTTTCCTATAGAGAGTCAAAAGTTTTTAGTTAGATTTTGTAATCAGACTCAACCAATTTGTTTAGGACTTTTATTTTTAAACAAATTAGACTCCCACTATTTTCTCAAATCCCTACACTCCCTTGGTAGAGATGTGAAAATCTTTATGATTAGTGGTTTCTAGTGGGTGGTGCAGTCTCACCGACTGGCTCATCACCTCACCTAACAGTTATTGGTGATGGGTCAACCGATGAGTGGACAACTCTTGTCCAATGATTCTCTAATCATGGTGCATCCAAAACTTGATCTCTAATTCATGAAGCTCATCGTACCCGGATATTGCTCCAATCCTTAGTTAAGCCAAACCCACCATTTGCACGAACTAGATTCCTGATTGGATCCCTCACCGTATCCGAAATATTGAGCCTAACCCATCCTCTAATCCGTAGCATCCAATGCCTAATGAACATGATTGTGTCTTCCTGGTGCAACTGAGCCACTGTAACCAGTCGAGAACAATCAACCCTGGGAAGGACCCGCACATCCACAATGGTGGAAGACCTAGACTTAATATTTTCTTAGGGAGATTTGATTTAGGTCTCTTTAAACTTGACTTGACATAGTCATAACAATTATGACTAACCTAGTGGCATGGGTCAGCTCGAATTGTTAGCCACCTCAAATCAGAATTGGGTCGACACATATGGTCAGGTAAGTGAGACCGGTGGGAGGGATATGCCATCAACTCGACAAGAATGCATTCAAGTTGAGTAGCTCTCAATTAAAAACCAGTCGGTCGCATCTGCCCAACTTATCTTAGACACCAAATTATCGAACCAGAACTAATTGGGTTAGCCTACAATCTAGGCTCTAACCACTGAGCCAAATTAGGTCTTAACTTGATTGAGTCACATCTAAATGTGATTCGACTTTGACCCAGACTTAATCCTATTAGGCTGATCAATTATTAGCTTTCATGATCCCACCTAACCAACTCTTGATTCGGTTTGATCAACCGCTAGACCTAATTGAGCTACCCAAGTCCGAACCCAATCTTATGAAAATATCTTAGATCTGAAATTTTTAATTTTAGACCTAACTTAATTTCATAAGCTCAATACATTAATTAAGTTTGGGTTCATAAACAAAGCATGTAAAATAAATCCTAGGATTTCAGGATCTAGGGTTTTGCGGAAAAGTAAGTTTTGATTTCTGATTAAGGATGAACGTGCGGCACCCCTACACGTCATATGAACACCCCATTGAATGGGAAGAAAGGGTCTTAAAACTTTACTTTATTCTTATGATCGGACGACCATGAGGAACACCTTAATCAGAAATATAAATTTAACTATAAAACTAGTTAGATCTAAATTAACATATCACATATACAATTTAAGATCTAACTAATACATGCTTTGCATACATCTCATGTATCAAAAATCAATCTAATTAACATACTTTCAGATCTGATACATCACATGTAATATCTAAAAAATAAAATTTAAATTAAACTATTCAAAATAAAAATTATTCTAGACAAGTTACTAGAACAATTCTACAACTAGTCTGGGCATGCAACAGATCAATTTTAAAAATAATTAAAATTTTATTTTTTATTTTTTGATCTGATTATAACAATTATAACATCAAAAAAAATAAAGAATAAATTATATTTAATTCATATTTTAATCTCATTAAAATATAAAACTTAAGACTATTCATGGATTCAATTAATCCTTGTCTAGTTATGCATCTCATGAATGTTAGATCTTCTTAGATTTAATTTTAAATATTTTAATTTCAGATCCTATCAAATCTGATATGATATCTGAAATTATTTAATATCAGATAAATTAAAATTAAAATTATATCTAAAATAGATCTGAAATAGAGCCAACAACCTGGCTCTGATACCACTTGAAGGAAAAAATACCTTTTTTCTATGTAGGATCTTCCAGATTTCACCAAATCTGGGGTGGAATAAATTTTATATTTTTTATCCTATACTATTTTAGATCTAATATCTATTAGATCTAATTTTATTATCTAATATTTAAAATCTAAAATTAAATCTAAAAGTATAAGAAATATAGACATACCTTAAGGGTAATCTAATTACCCTATAGATGATCGCAGCACTATCTGAGGTTCTGATGTAGCCATGCAAGCGCCTGGCCTCTACCAGTATCCACTTAGGTAGGATCTGAAATGTCTTCTCCTCACAATTCTATGCTCCAAAAATCAGATCAATATCTGATTTGGAAGTACTTCAGAACTCCTTCTGAAGTTGGAGTAGCAGCCTGTCGAAGATGTCCTGCAGCCTTCTGTTCCAGGCGTCACCACACCTTGTACCTTTGCCAGATGAACATCCAACTTCTTGGACGTGAAGAGGGGAGAAAGGAGAATAGGGAGGACATAGAAAAAGGAGAGGGGGTGGCAGCTAATGGGTTTTTTTGCATAAAACAAGTTCTATCTCGAAACCCTAGGTGCAGCAGGGTTTATATAGATCCTGTATGCTGTGTAGTGCCACATCATTCGACTAATCAAAAAATTCCAATAAATTCTAAAAAAATTTTGATTGATGGAGTGATGTCATCTGATCACATCAGATAAGAATCCCCATGCTCTCTCTTATGTTGGTGCCAACATTGGATAAGCACAAATAAGGTGGTGCTAAAGAGTCCAAGTTTATCAGGACTCTTTGGTTCTTATCCATTTGGGGTGCCCACTTAAATCCAATTGAGCTCATGCCATAATCTGATTATTTTGCCCAATTTGAAGTGGTTTGGTCTTGTGGATACTCTACAAAAATCCTCCAATGAATCCTCTTCAGTTTAAGACCCATATGTCAACTTTTGACAGATATCCTAAAATGAAATTGGCAAGTGCTAGAAATTAGCAGGTGTTGTCCTAAATTCATCTCATGAATTAAGACAAACCTTTTCTGAGCTGGACAAGCTTCAAATAGACTGAGAAAAACTTTTCAAGGTTCTCTAGATGAGCCAAATCACATTTGACTCAGTAGAGATAGAAAAGATTACACGAGGAGAAAGTTAGGCTCAATCGAGTGCTAGCACGATTTTCTTAAACCTAATTGGATCTTATCCAAATCAATTGGGGTAGCCCAATTGATGACATCCAGACCCTAACCTTTGTTTGTGTGATCCAGTTAGGTTCAATTCTGTATGACAATGAGACATGTCATGATCTCATCATCGACATCATCGAAACTCCTTTCGATGGATTAGAACTCTTCTGATTTAGACAATTAGAATGATCGATCATCAAAATCATTCTAGTTGCTCTCAAAATCCATCAGTGACACCTAGCAGTATATGGTGGCAACCCATCAGAACTAAGGATGAACCTCTTGGTGCAGCTACCTGTGTGATTGAGTTTCTCTATCATGAGTCCCGACTGAATTAGGATTAAGGTGAACTCGTCAAACCCAACATCAGTCATATGAATCAATCGATCGATTCGAGTTTGATGTGAAATCCAATGGAAAACTTTTTTCCATTATTTCACTCTGTCATAGCCATAGGCTTAAAGACTCGATCTTTCGATCATCATAGGACTACTCCTCTCATCTATCAAGGTTGATAGATCTCATCTTGGTGCGATCTGGTTCTTATAATGGTTATGCTACAGCCAACATACACCTCAGGGTTCTGAATGGCTAGGAGATCGAGTTATGGTGTAGTCAAACTATAACACACTCAAGGTGAACCATCGATGCACCTCAGGTTAAAGAACTAGACACACAACTATAGCATCGAGCTAGTCATCGACGAGAAGGTAGACTTCCTTATGACTGCTCGAGGTGGTCACACTCAGTACTCTCATTCTCAATGAATATCTATACTCTCACTTCGATGTCTCCACACCGTAGACTCAAGATTCATCTACCCTATGAAAGCGATCGTACACTAACCTTTCGGATCGATCACCATCCTCGTGATGATCCTATGGTCAGGAGCAGTTTATGAGTTAGTTATGTAAATTCATGCCTTAAATTTTTAACTCTTGAAAATATGAATTTACATTCCCACAACTCAAAGGATGTATCACAGACACAATGTACACAATGTGATAGAAGAATATCTCTTTTATTCATTTATAGTCAAAATTATAAATTTGCCCTTAGTTCTGTACAGAAATGTGTCAGCCGATCTGGCATCTAGGGTACACATCTAACAGTACATTGATACGATGCTGAAGAGGTTCAGCATGGAGAATTCCAAGAAAAGCTATCTATCGATAGGCCATGGAATTTTTCTCTCGAAGAGGGATTGTCCGATAACACCTCAAGAGAGAGAGCGTATGGATAGAATTTCATATGCTTCGATAGTGGGATCTATCATGTACGCCATGACATGTACATGACCAGATGAGGCATACTCACTAGGGGTAGTGAGTAGATACCAATCTGATCCAGGGAAGAATCATTGGAAGGTTGTTAAAACCATCCTGAAGTATTTAAGAAATACTAAAGACCAGTGGCTTGTTTATGGTGAATTGGATTTGAGACTTATGGGGTTTACAGACTCTAATTTCTAGTCTGATCATGATGACAGCAAGAGTGTGTCGGGATTTATTTTTACCCTTAATGGTGGGGCTGTCTGCTAGAAGAGTTTCAAGCAGCACACAGTGGCTGATTCAGTTTGCGAGGCAGAGTATGTCGCTGCATCAGATGCTGCCAAAGAAGCAGTGTGGCTGAGAAAATTTATTACCGAGCTCAGAGTAGCACCCTCCCTTGTTGGTCCAGTTCTGCTCTACTGTGATAGCTCTGGAGCCATTGCTCAGGTGAAGGAACCGAAGGCACACCAGCGGACGAAGCATATTCTGTGCCGCTACCATCTCATCCGAGAAATCATGGATCGAGGTGACGTCGACCTTCAGAAGATCGACGGGAAGGAGAACCTGGCCAACCCATTCACTAAAGCCATTGCAGTGAAGGAGTTCGATGACTTCAAGTCGAAGATGGGTATTAGATACTACACCGATTGGCTTTAGGCCAAGTGGGAGATTGTTGGGAATAGTATCCCAAAGCCAATCGTTAGCCTATTGACGGTTGTGCTCTTTCTTGTATTAGTATATGAATTATAAATAAATAAAAATTATTTTGATATTTTTTATCACAAATTGTTTCATCTTCTAATGAACTCCTGTGTTGTGGTGAAGTCTTTAGGACTATTTAGACTCAATAAAAGAGGATTTGTCATTTAGTCCTTAAATCTGTTCGCGACCAAATGATACGTTATTACCAAGGACAACAATATTTATCAAGTATAGGTCATTGTGTGCCATATGGGTTGGTTGTCCTCTTAACCAAGGAGTGTGGAGACACTGGTATGGCATACAGGTGAGATGTAAAGATATATCTGCATTGAACGTGACCGACTTTGGAGCTTTTTTTGCTGTCAAGATTTGCTCCGATGGGATATGGGTATAACTGTCCCTCCGATCTGAGACCGTCATAGTGACTTACAAGCAACTCACTACACTTAGGCACTGGACTACCTGAATTTCTAATTCAGTGATGGAAGGCTGCTGGGTGTAGTCAAGTACTTGACTTGTCGGTGCGTGTGTCAAGATGGGATTGACCACTCCAGTTCAGGAGCTGTGTACAGTCATATTTTAATTTAGTAAAACCTTAGCCAAGGTAGTCCTAGTGAAGAGTCACAGGATTGATTGAGTTGAGCATGATTCGGATGATCTAATCAGGGTTGACAGTTTAACCCTGAGTCATCCTATACACAAGGGTCAAAAGGATGAATTATACAATAACCATATTCACGTAGGTTCTGAGTATTGTGATTGTGACTATTCGACCTATCCAGATGTTGGGTACCATTGCTAGATGGTCACTTTGATTAGTACAAGAATTGGTTCCTGTGCTACCGGCTTAGGTTCGAACCTGCGGGGTCACACACATTAGAGGTTCCTATCTGATCTGATGGCTGGTGAAGAGTCCTAATGCTCGTAGACTTTGAGTCCTATATGTCTGAAACTCTATGATCGAGAATCAAGATTCTCTAATCATGAGTTTCACACATTTTGGGTACCGGGGTCAAGAGTCCCACTAGTTTGGGACTTTTTGATCAGGGTTTCATATCGATGGACTCTGATGCCCGATTGCCCATCGGATTTGGACTCAATATTTATGAGAGATTTAATTAGTAATTTGATCACTAATTAAATCAATTTTATTGAGTAATTATTTTTGGATTAAGTCCAATTGAATTGGATTCAGTTGGGTTTGACCCGATTAGATTAAGTGTTGACCTAATCGCCAAGGTGGTTTGGTCCCTGATCTGATCAGGGGTTGGGCTTAGTCAATTTCTGATTTGATTAAAATTTTATTGAGCCTAATTAAGCCTAATTAAGTTAGATTTAACTTAGTCTAATTGTGCCTAACCTATTGTGATTAGGTTGGCCCAATTAGGTTGAAACCACCTTTTGAATTCTCTCCCTGTGCCACCTCACTCATCTGCGCCCATTTGAATTCATGAGAAACAACTTCTCGTGAATTTTCTCCCACAAAGAAGCCTTCCACACTCCTCCATTTGTGTGCCATTTGGGTGGATAAAGATGGTTGGTTGGCCTTTCAAATTCAAATGAAGTTTGAATTTGAATGGGCAACTAATCCATGCGCCACCTAGCCTTATCCATTTGTGCACCATTTGCTTTACACGAGAAAGAGTTTCTCGTATAAACTCTCTATGCACAAGGGAGCCCACACCCTTCTCTTCTCATGCCAAGAGTGGATAAAGATGGGTTGGTTAGCATTTGAATTCAAATTCGATTTGAATTCAAATGAGCAACCACCTATCTTTATCCTCTCATGCGTTTAAGATGCATCTTGCATTGTTTTAAAAGTGAGAAAAAGGTGGGGCGTGTGTACGAGAATTTTGAGAAAGAAAAGTGGGCATGAGAAAGCTTTCTACATGATTTTGAAAAGTTTAAAAATTTTGAGAGGAAAGAAAAGAAAGAGAGTGGGTGCAGGCTTTTCGGAGAGTACCCTAGGGTTTCTGCCTAGGGTTCGGGAAGTGAGAAAGTGAGCTACGAGTGTCGTGAGCCCACAAGATTTCACGGAGAGCTTCATCAATCTCTCAAGTATATCTTTTGATGATCTAGAGCATTCGAGGAGTCGATAGATCAAGATCGAAGGAGTTCGATCAACATCGACTGTCGAAAGGGTTCTACAACGAACTAGCATTCGTGAGGAGCCGATCAAATCGAAAGCTTTGTGTGGATGATCCACAGAGGTCAGACACACTGTGTGGCTATATTGTGATAATCAGACCCTTCCAATGATGATCAGATTATGACGATCGACTATCCGCACGAAGGTAATGTGTTCTGAACACATAACAGTAAAATATTTACCGTAAAAGTTTGAATTTTAAATTTAAATGCATGCTATATATATCATATTTAGATCCTTGTGTAGGATTAATACATGTTAGTTAATTAGATTAATTAATAATTTTTACTGTAAAATTATAATTTTGAAAAAGTTTTAAAATTATCGTTTTACCCCTGCACTAAAATTCACAACAACTACTACCTAAGTATTGGATACCGAAAGTCCTATTAATATATACAATTCATTACAAGAACTGCAGGTAAGTAAAAAATTTTAAGAGGACGAGCGGTTCCTTAACATTGGAGATGGAAGCTTTGTTCCAGTTCTGGCCTTGAAAACTTTGCAGCTTATCTTTGAGTCCAGTAGTGTCATGTTAGATGATTGTCATTATTGTCTCTCCTTTATGATGAATGTCATCTCTGTAGGCCTTTTGGCCAAACTTGGATACAATTTTATAATAAAGGATGATTTTTGTGATATCATTATGAATGATACTATAATTATACATGAACAATTGAAACATGGCATATACATAATATCATGATCTGTTAGTGTAATATACACACCTAGTAAATACCCCAAAATAGATAATATCAATGAATCCTATCTTTGGCATTATAGGCTTGGTCATGTGAACAAGAATAGGATTGATAAGTTGATCAAAGAACATATCCTTGAGATAGATGATTGTGAATCATTGCTTACCTGTGAGTCCTGTCTACTTGATAAGATGACTAAGTCATCTTTTAAAAGAAAAGGTGAGAGAGCCAGTGATGTTCTAGGTCTAATACATACTGATGTATGCAAGCCTATAAACATAAGTATCAGAGAAAAATACTACTACTTCATTATGTTTATAGATGATCTATCTAAGTATGGATATGTCTATCTTATGAAGCATAAGTCAGAATCATTTAAAATGTTCAAACGATTCTGTACTGAAGTAGAGAAACAAATTGAAAAGAGTATTAAGATATTTCGATTAGATCGAGAAGGTGAATACCTCACTAGTGAGTTTCTGACATATCTGGAAGAGAATGAGATGCTCTCATAATGGATCCCTTCTGAAACACCACAATATAATGGGTGTCTGAGAGGAGGAATTGAACCTTGTTAGACATGGTCCAGTCCATAATGGGCTTTTTCAATCTCCCAATCTCCTTTTGAGGATATGCTCTAGAGACTGCTTGCTATATTTTGAATATGGTACCCAGCAAGTCTGTCGATAAAACTCCATATAAGATATGGACTGGACGTAAGCTAGTGCTCTCACACCTTAGGATCTGAGGGTGTCCAACTTATGTCAAGTGTTTAAAGATAGATAAGCTTGGATTGAAGTCCGATAGATGCTTGTTTGTGAGATATCCAAAGAAAATTAAAGGGTACTACTTCTACCTCGCTGCAGAACAAAAGGTGTTTGTCAGCAGCCGAATAGTCATTTTGGAAAAGGAGTTTCTTGGTGAAGGAGCTAATGCCTGTAAAATTGAACTTGATGAAGTTCATAAGGTGGAAGGATCAATACATACAGAATTAGATTCGATTGGTGAATCAAATTTGAAACCGATAGAGGCACCATTAAGAAGATTCAATAGAGTACCAAGTCAGTCGGACAGATACTATAATTTTTTGATCCGAGATGATGATCCCATTGAACTTGATGAGAACGATGAGGATCCAATCACCTATATGGAGGTCATGCAATGGCCCGACTCTCAGAAATGGCTTGAGGCCATGAAGTCCGAGATGGAGTCCATGGAGATCAATAGTGTATGGACACTAGTTGATCCACTTGAAGGGATAAAATCCATAGGGTGTAAATAAATTTTCAAGATAAAAAGAGGAGCGGACGGGAAGATGCAGATCTATAAAATCCATCTAGTTGCCAAGGGTTACCGTCAGCATTATGGTATTGACTATGATGAGATGTTCTCTCCTGTGGCAATGCTTAAGTCCATCCAAATTATACTTGCTATCGCTGCATACTTAGATTATGACATCTGGTAGATGGATGTCAAAACCGCTTTCCTTAATGAAGAGCTGGAAGAAGAGGTGTATATGATACAACCTAAAGGGTTCACATCCACAGATGAGTCGAAAGTGTGCAAGCTGAAAAGGTCTATTTATGGACTTAAGCAGGTATTGAAGAGTTGGAACATGCATTTTGATAAGGTGATTAAAACGTATGGCTTCGTTAGGAACAGAGAAGAGCCTTGCATCTACAAGTGGGCTTCCGATTCTGTGATCATTTTTTTTAGATGACATACTGTTACTAGGAAATGATATTCTGACTTTGCAGAGTGTGAAGCTATAATTATCATCATAGTTCTCCATGAAGGACTTGGGAGAAGCATCCTACATCCAAGGGATGAAGATCTATAAAGATAGATCTAGAAGGTTGCTTGGATTGTCCCAATCCACGTACATTGACACCTTGTTAAAGCGATTCAACATGGATAATTTCAAGAAAGACTATCTTTCGATAGGCCATGGAATTACTCTTTCCAAGAAGGATTGTCTGATAACTCCTGAGGAAAGAGTGCATAAGTAGAATACTATATACTTCGATGGTGGGATCTATCATGTATGCTGTGATATGTACAAGGTCGGATATGACCTATTCACTAGGGGTAGTGAGTATGTACTAGTCAAATCTAGGTGAGAAGCATTAAAAAATTATGAAAGTAATTCTTAAGTATTTGAAAAAAACTAAAGACCAATAACTTATCTATGGAGATTCTGACCTAAAATTTATGGGATATACTGATTTCAATTTTCAATCAGATTGTGATGACAGTAGAAGTGTGTTGGATTACGTATTTATCTTGAATGGAGGAGCTGTTGCTGAAAAAGTTTCAAGCAACACACTGTTGCTGATTTTGTATGCGAAGCGGAACACAATGCTACATTGGATGCTGCATGTTCTGTGCTGCTATCATCTGGTGCGAGAGATCATGCATCGAGGTGACATTGAGCTTCAAAAGATCAACAGAAAGGAGAAGCTAGCCAACTCCTTCACTAAAGCTCTTGGGATCAAAGAGTTCGATAACTTCAAATGGAAGATGGGTATAAGATATTGTCCCAATTGACTTTAGTCCAAGTGGGAGTTGTTGAAAATTATGTCTGAAAATCAATCATGTGACGATTGAGTTCATCCTTATATATGAATTATTGATTATTGAATAATAGTTATTCTGGTATTTTTCATCATAAAATGACATCTTGAACTCTTGTATTGTGATGAAGTCCCTAGAACTATGCTAGTATACGATAAAGAGAGGATTTATCATAAAGTTCTTAAATATGTTCACAATCAAATAATATGTCATTACAGGACGATGATATTTATCGAGTAGAGGTCATTGTGTGCCATATGAGTTGGTTGTCCTCTTAATCAAAGAGTGTAGTGACACTGGTATGGCATACAGATAAGATGTAGGGGTATATCATCACTGAACAAGTGACTCACCTAATAAGTATTCTGTTGTCAAGAGCTGCTTGCAAAATATATGGATATAAGTGTCCTTCAGATCTGAGATCACCATAGTGACTTGCAAATAACTCACTGTGCTTTGGTGTCGGACTATCTAAATTTTTAATGCAGTGGCGAAAGGATACTAGGTACAGTCAAGTACTTACGAAGTCTGTGTGTGGATCAAGATGGTATTGACCCCTCCAGATTATTGAAGTTGATGTATCACTGTATTTCAATTTGATAAAGTCTTGGCTAGGGTAATCCTTGAGATGGATTTGAAAGATTAAAATATAATATGGATGAAACAATCTCAGTTGACAGTTAACCTGAGACCATCCTAAAGCATCCAGGGTCAAAAGGATGGATTATGCGGTAACCATGTGTATGGATTCTGAAATATTTCATTGCAATAATTTGACCTATCTAGATATCAAAAATTATTACTAGATGATATCTTGATTAGTGTAGAAATTGGTTCCTATGCTACCGACTTAGTGTTTGAACCTATAAAGTCACGCACATAAGTCAGACAAAATATGAAGGAATTGACCTATGTTTATATGTCCAATTTGAAAGTACTTGACTTGATTGAATATATAACTTAATTTGATTGAGAATTAAGTTATGGATCAAACGGGATTGAAGAGTTGACTATGTCTAGCTAGCACTATACATGAGGTTCAGGTTCGATCCCGAGAATGAACAGTTTCTGATCTATGATCCATGGAACATATGAAAGATTGAATTTAAGTACTAATTAATTTTAGATTAGATTTGAATTAATTAAATTTAAATGGGTCCAAAATCTAAATTAGATTTGGTACAAAAGTCCTAAAGAGTTTAGGATTGACAGCCTTTCAAAATTATTTCGAACCAGCTTCGAATCAGATCTGTTTTGGATGAGATATAAGTATTTCTACTTGCACTAAAAATATCCCCTCATGAAGCACGACCAAATCCTAGTTTTGTGCTTATTTGGGGCATCCTAATAGGTAAGGAATTGGGTGCAAGTTGATTGTCATATGTGATGGCAATTATATCTCATGTAGGAATCCTTCTTTCATGAGTATTGGATCAATTCAAATTAGATTTGAGTAAGGAGTCCTATTCTCATTGGGTTATGAGAATCATCTATAAATAGAGAGGGTCTCTACCTATGGATAGCATAGCAAACAAATCAGATTGAGAGAAGAGAAAAAGAAAGAGAGAGGTGTGAGAAGAGAGAGAGGTCCTATCTTCCCCTTTGGCCTCTCCCCTTATTGCTGCCCCTCTTCTTTTGAGCATGGGGTCTCTTTGGGCATCCCACCTACTAGCGTGAGGTATCATACTAGCACATCTCATCCCTCGATTGATTGAGTTGTGAAGTCAATTGGATTGGAGTTCATTCTATTTTTCTACAGCGTCTGACGTGCATGCGAAGTAGAGGATCTGCACATCCAGGCCTCCGTGAAGATTTATATCAGATAATTTGAGATTTGATCTCTGATTCTACTATATTTTAGGTAAGGATTTGATCCTTAGATAAGTAGAATATTAAAAAAATTTTAGATATAATTTGGGCATCTCGGAGGAAAACTATTTTCCTTTCCTTCAGTCATATGCATGAGATTAGGATTTAGATCTCAAATCTATAAAAAATAATTTCAGATCTAAAAATTTTTGATGTCATTCTGATATAAGATTGTCTTGACATAACTTATTATGCTGTATGTTTATTCTAGAATGATGTTAAAATTTTTAATTAAATAAAATTTTAGATATAACTTTTTAGCATATATATGATATATATTTTATAGTTTAGATCTGAAAAGAGTTTCGAGATCTATTTTGTGTATATATGATATATGAAAGCATGTTTAGGATTGAAATTAGTTTGTATGATCTAAACTTTATTCATGTATATGATATATATTTGTATGTTTGATCTAAAAATAATTTTGAGATCAAATTTACTTTTTATGCAAAGAATTTAGATTTAAAAATTTAGATTTAAGATCTAAAATTAGTGTTTGTGCATGATGGATTGATCATGGATAGATCAAATTAGGTCATGTAATTAGATTACATCTAGATTTCTGATCTAATCATATTGAGTCTGAATCGATTTAGCAGTTGATTAAATCGAGTCAAGTGTTGATTAAAATTAGGTCAATAAAGCTCAAGATCATATAATTATTGTTGATCGAATCGATTGACACCCATATGTAAAATCGATTAATCTAGGGACCTAATTCGGCTCTATGGCTCGAATCTGATTCACTTAAGCTAACCTATTTGGATCTATTAACCAATTGACGTCTAAGATAAGTAATTGAACGATGGTTATTTAATTAGTTTCATTCATTGATCTGGCCAATTTATTGGTATCTAAGGAAAGAAATGGGGGGACCCCCACCAATCTCCACTTACCTGATCAATTTGAAAGATTGAGTCTCAAATATGATTGTTTAGCGATTTGATTTAGCCCATGCCAATTAGATCAGTCATGTGATGACTGATTAGATGAGATCTAAATCTAAATCTCTTCATAAATATTAAGTCTAATGATATTCCACCATTATAGATATGCGGGTATGCTATCGGCATTGATTGTTCTTGACTGGTCACAGTGATTCAGTTGCATCAGAAATACGCAACCACTCTATTAGTAAAGAGTTGCTCCAGGGTAAAGATGGGGTTGGGCTAACTATTAGGTGAGGGACCTAATGATGGCTTTGCACCTGCTTGTAAATGGTGGGTCTAACTTAACTAAGGATGCGGACAATAACTGTTAGGTGAGCCCATATGACTTAGAGATCAAGTAGTTGCAACATATTTAGAGAAGTATCTGGGCAAAGAGTTATCTACACATCGGTGTTCGTGTTATCAATAATTATTAGGTGAGGTGCACAGCATCGGTGGGATCGTAGCACCCACTAGAAATTCAGTTGTCGCATTAGAATTTTTATTTTTTCACTCGAAGAGTGTGGAAGATCTGATAAAATAGTGGAAGTCTTTTTGCATCTAAAAATTTTTAGAGCAAATTATGAAATAAGTACAAACATCCAATTAGAATCTTTGCTCTCTATTGTTTATTGTGTCAGCTTCCAACTCTCTAGCTCAAATCTTAGATATCAACCGATTAATGAAAATTAATTACATAGACTGGCTCACAAATCTAAGAATCATTCTTAATTTTTAAAAAAATTAAGTAATATTCTCTACCAGATTATTCTGATGTTAACAACCTATCCAACCCAAAGTCAACGAGCTATACTTAATGAGTGGATGGACAATGATAATAAAGATAGGTGCTATATATTGAAGTCCATATTAGATGAACTCTAGCATATGCATGAGTACATGTTCACTGCCAGTGATACATTGATTCATCTACAAGTGTTGTGAGGTGATTAGAGGCACACAGCGCATGAGATGCATGATGGACAGTCAGTCTATGATCGTTATTTGATAATGATAAGGACATTAAGGAGCTTAAAAGGCTTAACATGACCATGCACAAAGAATTGCTTATGGATTTGATTCTGCAATCTTCTGTTTAGTTTATATAGGTAGTTTATGGTAAACTACCATATGAATGACCTTATTGGTATCTTATCTAAATTGATCAAAGTGTTGGTAAGAAAGAAACCTTGAAAGAGTTCAGAGGTAAATATCTGGAGAACTTAAAGAAACAAAGACACGCATAGAGTAGGCATGTCAAAATTGCTCAATACTATCTGTTGGTGCAGAATTTCGTCGATGCCGAAGAAGCTGGAGTCGAGCGGATCACGGCCGCTGCTGGGACCTACAAGAAAAGTCTAAATCAGAGTTGGGGGTGCTCCGACAAGATCCTCCGATGCTCAAGTCAGTATTCTGCTTCAACAGAAATGGAGCACTCGAATGGAATTTTTGCAGAGTTTAGAGATAGTGTTTAGAGCTTAGAGGAGAACGTATCTGGGAGGTCTCTTTTATAGACGGAAGAGCGTAACTGATTGACAGCGACGTCTATAACTGCCTGGTAGTGGGCTATTCAGGGCCACATGGAGTTTGTTACAGAGAGTGGAGTGGTGTCCGTTGTCGTGACTTGCCAGAGAGTGGTGGGGCCACGTAGAGTTTATTACAGAGAGTGGAGTGGTGTTTGTTATCGTGACTTGCCAGGGAGTACAGGCCGGACGGCTGAAGCTCGGTTGGGATGTCTGGTGGAGCAGAATAGCTCTCTGTCTCAGCAATTTAAGAGAGGCTCAGATGTTTTCGAGGTTGCTGACGGGTTAACTATTATTGGGTGCCTTAGGCATTGATGCTACAGATGGAAGTCATCTGCTGTAGAAGCCCGGACGAAAACTTTTTGTTGGAGAAATCTAGTTGGAGTCCAATTGCTAGAGAAGTCCGTCTGGGATCCAATTCTGTTGTAGAAGTTCATCTGGAATCCATCCATTGTAGAAGTTCGGATGAAGTTCGATTCTTGTAGGAGTTCAGAAGGATGCCGCTTACTGTAGAAGCTCGGATGGAGATCGGTTGCTGTGGAAGCTCGGATGAAGTCCGCTTACAATAGAAGTTTGGATGAAATTTGCTTACTGTAGAAGCTCGGATGGAGACCGGTTGTCATGAAAGTTCGATGGAGACCACTTATTGTAGAAGCTCGGATGGAGACTGATTACTGTGGAAGCCCAGATGGAGACCGTTTATTGTAGAAGCTTGGATGAAATTCGGAAGGTGGTCGACCACCGTAGAAACTTGGATGGATTCTGGTTACTGCAGAAGTCCTGCTGTTGGAGAAGCTCGAACATTGATGAAGTTTGGAAGAAGCTCGGAGTAAAGTCGATTGTGACAGGAGGAAGTTTGGAAGAGATTCGGAGAGTAGTCGATTACTGTAGATATCGGCTAATAGCGAAGCCCAGAGAGCATTTGGAGCAGTCCGATAGATGACTGAAGGAGCTCATTATTGGAGAAGTCTGGAGGGTACAGTAGGAGTTCGTCTGTTGGAGGAATCTGGAGGACACTGTAGAAGGTTGACCGCTAGAGGGGTCCAGAGGGAATTTATCCATTGGAAGCTCGGACGGTCAGGGAAGTTCGGCAAGACGCCGCACAAGGTCGGAAGCCAGAAGAGTCCCGGGAGGGTTGACCTCTTACGAACTTCGGCTGGGGTTATTTTATACCCAACACATCCTTATGATTTTCTCTTCTCTCAATTGTGTTTTAGACTCTAATGATTTTATATGGAATCGATGGGAAGGTAGAGGGCTGAGGAAGTAACCCTTAAAAATCAGCAATAGGGCAAGAGTTGCTACTGTGGCCATGGATGTCTATCCTTTGTGATTATCGTTTGAATTTAGTTCTTAGAGATAGTCTCTATTATTTGCATGGTGATGCATCTATAAACTTTATTGAGCAAGCAGTAAATGCCATTGGATCTGAGAGATCCAAAGTTGAGATAAAATTTAAGTATTTGTGGCACTTTAGGCTAAGTCGTATAAGAGAAGAAATGATTAACAAACTGGAGAAATATGAGCTTTTGGGCTCATTGACTGTTGAGTCATATCTAGTTTGTGCATCATCTCTTTGATGAAATATGATCAAGCTACTCTTGTGGGATAAGAGAAAAAGGATCACTGAGATACTTATCCTTATACACATTTGATGTATGTAGCCCATGTGATATACTGACGAAAGGAGTTATCTCTACTTTATTACCTTTATCGATGTTCAGTCATGGTATGAGTAAGTATATGAGATACAATCTAAAAATTTTAAAAGATTCAAAAAATACAAATATAAAGTAAAGAAGCAAATCGATAAATTTTTAAAGATACTTCGATCGGATCAAGGATGCAATACCAATGAAAATTTTTTTTTGATTATCTCATAAAATGACATAGTTTCATATTGGATCCCTCTTAGTACATCTCAGCTCAGTGAGATAAGAAGAGTCATAGGACTGTATGAGATATGGTCTGATCCATGATGGAATTCATTGATTTATTTTTTTAGGGGCATGCTTTAATTCTATGAAATTAGATTCTCTCTAAATCTGTTCCTACCACACCATATGAGATATGGTATGGTGAGAACTAAATCTTGATTATTTTGAGATCTAAGGATGTCCATCCTGTGTCAAAGACAGCAGGTGGATATGTTAGAGGATAGGTCTATAAAGCTCATCCTAAAAGAGTTTGGAATACTACTTTCTAAAAGGATTACAATGTGATTATGACCTGATATGCTATCTTCTTGAAAAATTATTTAATCAAGATGAAATAATGAGAGAAAAGTTAAGCTCGAAGAGAGTGTCTCTAAAGAGCAACGAGCTGTAGGACCTAAAGAACCTATTTATCATGAGCTAGTGTACTTATACATTCCTCCTCCACCTCGTACATACAGTAGAATCTCTAATCCTCTCGAAAGGTACTTAGACATGCTTAACAGAGGATATAGAGAAAATTATTTCTCATGGGAGATAGGAAATATAGAAATGATCCCAAAACTTACAACGAGATGATGTTAGACATCAACTCCAAGAAAGGATGTGAATTAGCTTTTCTAACTAGATATCTTTTGAAAAGTTCTATATGGAGTAGCTTATGGATTTCACTTCTCGTGATATGAGATCACAAACACTATAACAATCTTGGAGTTGGAACATTCATTTTGATGATATGATCAAATTGTTTGATTAGAGATGAGTAATTATGTATTCCAAAAGGGTCAAGTGAGAGTGTCCAATACTGACATCAGTTAAAATATAGTTAAATATAGAATTCTCCATAAAAAATATAAAGCAAGCATCCTAAAGATCTATACAGATAGATGCAATTGGATGTTATATTTTCACAGATAAAGTACAGAGAGTAAATGCTGAAAGGATTCAGCATAAAAATCTCAGAGAGAGATCTGCTACCCTCTTGGGCATAGATGTGTGCCATGTAATGTACTTGAACTGATATAGTTAATACTGTGAATGTCACGAGTAGATATCAGTTGTATCCAGATTGAGAGTGCTAGATTGCTGTGAAAACATCTTTAAGTACTTAAAAAGAACTGAAGATTTGTTTTTAATTTGGAGAAGGATCAAAGCTATGAGTGGGAGGATATACCAATTCAGATTTTATGTTTGATATTGATGGTAGAATGTCTACATCATGGGATATGTTCCTGTATCGATATCGTGAAAAGGTTCCAAGCAATCGATCGATAGAAGCTGAGTACACTATGGATGTGTAGGATGTATTTTGGTTCTAATGTTAGTTGCAGAATTAGATATCATGCCATCAGATGTCATGATACTATACTGCAAAGACAATGGCACCATAGCCCTCGCTAAGGAGCCTAGGTCTCACCAGATATCCAAGCATATAGAGCAGTAGAACATGCGACTACCTTAAGTAAAAATACATAGAGGTGCAAAGAGAAAGCTCCACATATGATGTGGATGATCCACTGGTAAGTCATTTAGCTAACCAAAGACTAAAGCCTGTCTTGTGAAGATGGGGCTTGGTATATGGTAGATTGACTTTAGTACAAATGGGAGATTGTTAGATGTATGCCCTAGAAGCTAATATTGACTGACGTATATTATATTTTTAGGATATATTTTTATACCTTATAGGCATTTATATTATCATTCATATTTTATGTGTCCATAAATCATTTAAGGGATTAACAAGACGATGACACATATTCTTAAAGAGTTGAGAATTTGAGACGTGTCATTAATGGTTAATTTCTAAATTGCTCTTGGTCATAAGATCATCATGGAGATCGTGATTGATCCAGATAGACTAGTACATGGATTGCTTTCTTCGGATAGATGAGTCTTGAGTCTGTGGTGTAGTGACACTGGAGTGAGAGTGCATGTGGTTGTTAGAGAATAATTAGCAATTGATGTAACCAACACGAGAAGTCACATGGTTGTCTGCTCACTCGTTAGTGACTTTTTCGATGCTGTAGTTGTATGACTGGTCTTTTGACCTATGGTGCTACAGCTGCTCACAGTGAGGCTGCTGGAGTTTGATTACACATAAATATGGGTCTCAATGAGCCATTGTAGTGGATGTTGGCAACAGTTGGTCCACTGTAGGAGTAGGGTGTGCACTTAAATGGGATCTATCGATCCTAGTAGAAGAGAGTAGTCCTATGAGATTTAAGAAGCTGAGTCTTTAAGTCTATGACCATAACAGTATGATTAATGAAAAAGAATTTCTATGAGAATCACATATGGAGTTGAGCCCATTGAATCTATCATATGACCGATGATGAGGTTTGACGATTCATCCATAACTTGCCAGCTGATTGAAACTCATGATAGAAGAACTGTATCATACGTTAACTGCACCTAAAGGTTCATCCACTTTTATTATGCTGAGTTGCCACTACATACTGCTAGATGTCACTGATAGATTGTGAGACCCACGAGCATCATCTTGATGATCGATGATCTTTGGTGGGTCGAGTTGGAATGGTTCCAATTCGTTGAAAAGAGTTTCAATGATATTGTGATAGGGATCACAATATATCTCGCTACCAAATAGAATAGAACCTATGAAATCACACACAAAAAGATTTTTATCTGATCAGATAGTTAAATTATGATTATAAATTATGATAGGATTTGATTATCAATTTGATTGATGATTGATCTAATGTAAAAATTGCAATCAAATAACTTGCTAAAGAGTTAGTAAGTTATAGAAAGATTAATTAGCAATTGGATTGCTAGTTGGCTCAATTTGATTGAGCTATGAATTTTATATCAAGTCCAACTAAATTAGATTTAATTTGACTTGACATAGGTTTGATTTGATCAAATCTGATTGGATTATAAGATAACCAAATTACATGAGAGAATGATTCTTTGTTGAATTAGGATTTGAATTTGACTTTGTTGGGTATAAAATAACCCCAGCCGAAGTTTGTAAAAGACTGACCCTTCCAGGACTTTTTCGGCTTCCGACCTTGTGCGGCGTCTTTCTGAACCTCCTCGACCGTCTGGGCTTCCGTAATACCATCCGGACTTCTCCGACAATGAGCTTCTCCATTCATCTACCGGGCCACTCCAAAGGCTCTCTGGGTTTCACTATCAGCCGACCTTCTATAGTGATCAACTATTCTCCGAATCCCTTCCAGACTTCTTCCTGTAGGAACCAGATCTAGGGTTTCAGGGTTAGATCTTGAAACTTTTTCAAGATCATACAGCGGAAGACTAAAATAAATCAAAATTTATTTTCTAAAACTAGAAAATCCCTAGATCTAAGATCCTATTACATGATTATTACATGGCATTAAATCAAAAATTAAAATATATAAATATATAGTATGAACTACATGTTGATCATATCAACATGTTTCTATACTAGCTACATCTAATGTATGTATTAAACAATAGATCAGATCTATTACCTTGCAAGTTAGATGCTCTAACCTCACTGATCCGGGCTTAAGGATGATGTTGCAAGCTGCACATGCGTCCGGCCTCTAGGAGTCGTCCACACGAGCCCACGAATCTCGATCAGAAGTCCTGCTTCAGGAAATCAGCACAGTATGCTAGTACTGCGCTGATCCTTCTTTGATGGTTGATCAAGTGCCTCCTTCTTCTTGATTTAGACTCTTCCAAAGATGGAAAGTAGAAGGAGGAGTTTCAGATTTGAGACACTCTCAGGAAACTCAAGATGGAGGAAGGAAAGATATGAAAACAAAAACCCAAGAAGAAGACCCTCTTCTTCTTCACGTTTTTCTCTCTAGACACCCAAACTTGCATCTTTTATATCTCCACGACCCAAAGGTATTTCTCTTTGATTTTTGGATGGTAGAAAGATCTCTCAAAAATCTATCTCCTCCTAAAATTTCATAAAGAAACTCATCTTATATAGAGAGATATGATAGAGTCCTTGTCTAGGTCAAACACCTAGTCAAG
Source organism: Elaeis guineensis (assembly GCF_000442705.2). Taxonomy (NCBI): domain Eukaryota; kingdom Viridiplantae; phylum Streptophyta; class Magnoliopsida; order Arecales; family Arecaceae; genus Elaeis; species Elaeis guineensis. The sequence continues at coordinate 71,634,502 of NC_026003.2, forward strand.
GCTTATCCAAACATGGCAAGTTAAGGGACGCCCAACTCTTGAGCACCTCCTCCATATTTTCATGCATGGATCACCAGAAAAGGGTGTACAATGTAAACCCTAAAAGCCACAAAAATTCCAAAAAAAATTTGGATAAATTTTGTTGCAAAATTGAAAGAGTTTTGGATTTCTAAAACTCTATCTCATAGAATTCAAAATCCAAACTTATTCCTTTTAGATTTGATCCAAACCACCTTCCATGTAAGAAAGAAGAGAAGAGACCTTTTGTGAACGTGGGAGAAATCTGGGAGAGGGCTTTTGTCGCACAAAATAAGTGGAGATTGGCATTGAATAAGAGAGAGGATGTGGAGAAGGATTATGTGGCGCAAGGTGGAATCCTAGTCCTACTAGGATTCTGTCTCATAACTTGTTTTAATTTGGTTTCCCAAACCAAATCAAATCAAAATTAGATCAATCCAATTAAAATAGGTCTTAACCCAATTAAGAACCTAATATAATCAGATTAAGTTAGATTTAAATCTGATTTAATTTTCTAATCAAATTAGAAATTAGATTGACCCAAGTCCTAGTTGAACTAGGAATAGTTTTTCCTTGCACTTGGCTTATCCAATAAACCAATTGAACTTGATCCAATCAAGCCCAAACCAAATCTAATTAAATCATATTTAATTAGACTTAATCTCATCCCATTGGCTTAATCAAATTAAGCCAATTAGCAATCGAATTGCTAATCGATCCTCCTGCAACACTTGCACTGGGTTAAATATCAATCGTATTGATCATCTAACCCTAGAACGATTCTTAATCGTTGATCAACCATCTGATCGGATCATGAACTCTAATGTGTGTGACCTCATAGGTCCGAACCTAAGCCGGTAGCATAGAAATAAATTTCTATACCAATCAAAGTGACCATCTAGCAATGGTACCCGACGACCGGATATGTCGAATGTGTAGAACAACATCCTTAGAACCCATGCGGATATAGTTTTCATATAATTCATCCTCTTGATCAAAATGATCATAGGACACCCCAGAGTTCAACTGTCACCTCTGATCAGGTTGTCCATATTGTATTTCAAAATATCAAATCCATCTGATGGATTACCCTGGCCAAGGTTTTGCTAAATTGAAATACAGCGACTCATTCTTCTCCAACTCTTGGAGTGATCAATCCCATCTCGATCACACTCTGACTTCGCAAGTACTTGACTGTGCCCAGAAGCCTTCCGTCCCTAAATTAGAAATTCAGTTAGTCCAGTACCAAAGCACAGTGAGTTGCTTGCAAGTTACTGAGGCGATCTCAAGTCTAAGGGACACTTATACCTATATCCCATCAGAGACATTCTCGACAGCAGAATGCTCTGGAGTTGGTCACGTTCAATGATGATGTACCCTTACATCTCACCTGTATGCCATACCAGTGTCTCCACACTCCTTGGTTAAGAGGACAACCAACCCATATGGCCTACAGCGACCTATGCTTGATAGAAGCTGTCGCCTTTATTAACAGCTTATCATTTGTCGTGAACAGTTTTAAGGACTAATCGATAAATCCTCTCTTTATCGAACTTAAATAGTCCTAAGGACTTCATCATAACAACGAAGTTCATTAGAAGATGAAAGCTTATGATGAATATGCCAAATATATTTTATTTATTAACAAATCAATTATAATACTTGGTTGCTCAACCGTCAACAGCTTGATGATTGACTTTTTGGGACACATTTTCCAACAACTCCCACTTGTCCTAAAGCCACTCGGTACAGTATCTAATACCCATCTTCGACTTGTGGTTGTCGAACTCCTTTATTGCCAGAGCTTTAGTGAAGGGGTCGGCTAGGTTCTCCTTTCCGTCGATCTTCTGAAGGTCGACGTCACCTCGATCCACGATCTCTCGAATCAGGTGGAAGCGGCGCAAGATGTGCTTCGTCCGCTAATGTGCTTTGGGTTCCTTCACCTGAGCTATGGCACCAGTACTGTCGCAATAGAGCAGGACTGGACCATCGAGGGAGGGTGCTACTCCGAGCTCGTTGATGAATTTTCTCAGCCACACAGCTTCCTTCGCGGCATCTGATGCTGCGATATACTCCGCTTCACAAACAGAGTCTGCCACAGTATGCTGCTTGAAACTCTTCTAGCAGATGGCTCCACCATTCAGAGTAAAGATATAACCCGACACACTCCTGCTGTCATCATGGTCAGATTGAAAGCTGGAGTCTGTGAACCCCACAAGTTTCAGATCTGACTCGCCATAAACCAACCATTGGTCCTTAGTATTTCTCAAATACTTAAGGATGGCTTTAACCACTTTCCAGTGATTTTCTCCAGGATCAGATTGGTATCTACTCACTACTCCTAGAGAGTATGCCACATCTGGTCTTGTACATGTCATGGCGTACATGATAGATCCCACGGCTGAAGCATATGGGACTCTACTCATACGCTCTCTCTCTTCAGGAGTTGTCGGACAATCCTTCTTAGAGAGAGAAATTCCTTGGCCTATCGGTAGATAGCCCTTCTTGGAATTCTCCATGCTGAACCTCTTCAGCACAGTATCTATGTACATGGACTGGGATAACCCAAGCATCCTTTTAGATCTATCCCTATAGATCTTCATCCCTAGGATGTAGGATGCTTCACCCAAGTCCTTCATGGAGAACTGTGATGACAACCAAACTTTTATTCTCTGTAGTGCGGGGATGTCATTCCTGATTAAGAGAATGTCATCCACGTACAAGACAAGGAATACCACAACTGGACCATTTGCCCATTTATAGATGCAGGGCTCTTCTCCATTCTTAATGAAGCCATACGTTTTGATCACCTTATCAAAATGCATGTTCCAACTCCGAGAAGCTTGCTTCAGTCCATAAATGGATCTCTGAAGCTTGCACACCTTGGACTCATCTGTGGATGTAAACCCTTCAGGTTGTATCATATACACCTCTTCAGTCAGCTCTCCATTCAGAAAAGCTGTCTTTACATCCATCTGCCAGATCTCATAATCCAGATGGGCAGCTATTGCAAGCATTATCCGAATAGATTTGAGCATTGCCACAGGGGAAAATGTCTCGTCATAGTCAATACCATAACGTTGACGATACCCCTTGGCAACCAGACGGGCTTTATAGGTCTCCACCTTTCCATCTGCGCCCCTCTTCCTTTTGAAGACCCATTTACACCCAATGGGTTTAACCCCTTCAGGTGGGTCAACCAATGTCCATACATCGTTGACCTTCATGGACTCCATTTCGGATTTCATGGCTTCAAAGCCATTTCTCGGAATCAGGTCTCTGCATAGCATCCATATAGGTGATCGGATCCTCATTATTCTCATCAAGTTCGATGGGTCACCGTCCCGGACTAAGAAACCGTAGTATCTGTCCGGCTGAAGCGATACTCTACCGGATCGCCTTAATGGTGCAGGTATATTGGGCTCCGGATGTGATCTAATCATATCTGACTCAGGTTCAGCTATTGGTGTCGGTCCTTCTACCTGTTGAACTTTATCAAGTTCATCCTTAGAGGCAACGGTTCCTTCACCAAGGAACTCCTTTTCTAAAAAGATTGCCTTAAGGTTGACGAACACCTTTTGTTCATCAGCATGGTAGAAAAAATATCCTTTTGTCTCTTTGGGGTACCCTATGAATGAGCATTTGTCAGACCTAGGTCCAAGTTTGTCTGTGACTAATCGTTTGACATAGGCCGGGCACTCCCAGACCCTAAGGTGTGAAAGTACTGGCTTACGCCCTGTCCATATCTCATATGGAATCTTAATTACAGACTTACTTGGAATCCTATTTAACAGATAACAGGCCGATTCGAGTGCATATCCCCAGAAGGATATCAGCAAGCTAGCAAAAACCCATCATGGATCGGACCATGTCTAACAAAGTCCGATTCCTCCTTTCAACACACCTTATGCTGTGGTGTTTCTGGAGGATCCATTGGGAGAGAATCCATTCTCTCCTAGATATGTGGAAACTCACTAGAAAGGTATTCTCCTCCTTGATCAGATCGAAGAGTTTTAATACTCTTCCCAGTTATTTTTCTACTTCACTTTAGAATCGTTTGAACATTTCAAATGAATCCGACTTATATTTCATCAGATAGACATATCCATATCGGGATAGGTCATCCATGAAAGTTATGAAGTAGAAATATCCACCTCTAGCACTGGTGCTCATGGGCCCACATACATCAGTATGTACTAGGCTCAAGAGCTCAGTAGCTCTCTCACCTTTCCCAATAAAAGGTGACTTGGTCATTTTACCAAGAAGACAGGACTCACAGGTTGGAAGTGATTCACAATCACTAACTTCGAGGATCCCTCTTGAGTCAACCTATTTATTCTGTTCTTCTTTATATGACCTAGCCTACAGTGCCATAAGTAGATATCTGACACACTATCTAATCTAGGTGCTTGCCAATAGAATAGACTCTTATAGGCTTGACCTTTTTGGTCTGGCTCTGCACTGATGTCCTAGCCTGAACTTGCACCTTCTTTACTTTTTTCTTCTTGTTCTTCTTCTCTTTCTTAAAAGGTCGAGAATCAGAAGACGAACCCCACTAAATTCACCGACTCCTTGTGAAGTTGGTGATCCTTCTCAAAGTTCTGAAGCAACCCCAGTAACCCGTGGTAGTTCTCTTCAGGCTTTGTCATTCTATAATGAGTGAGGAATGGGAGATAAGACTTGGGCAGCGAGTTCAGTATTGCATCTTTCCCAAGCTGCTCATGCAAGGAAAGCGAGCTTGCTCAATCATTCCATCAGCTCGATCATGTACAATA
>NC_026003.2:71641253-71695917 GCF_000442705.2 Elaeis guineensis
AGTTTGTGATTGATCTAAAATTTTAATTTCAGATTTAATAATCAGATTATAAATTAGATCTAATCTAAGAAATAATCTAAGCATGTATAAATAATCATGTAATAAAGAACCTAGGCTCTGATACCAATTGTAGGAACCAGATCTAGGGTTTCAGGGTTAGATCTTGAAACTTTTTCAAGATCATACAGCGGAAGACTAAAATAAATCAAAATTTATTTTCTAAAACTAGAGAATCTCTAGATCTAAGATCCTATTACATGATTATTATATGGTATTAAATCAAAAATTAAATATATAAATATATAGTATGAACTACATGTTGATCATATCAACATGTTTCTATACTAGCTACATCTAATGTATGTATTAAACAATAGATCAGATCTATTACCTTGCAAGTTAGATGCTCTAACCTCACTGATCCGGGCTTAAGGATGATGTTGCAAGCCGCACATGCGTTCAGCCTCTAGGAGTCGTCCATACAAGCCCACGAATCTCGATCAGAAGTCCTGCTTCAGGAAATCAGCACAGTATGCTAGTACTGCGCTGATCCTTCTTTGATGGTTGATCAGGTGCCTCCTTCTTCTTGATTTGGACTCTTCCAAAGATGGAAAGTAGAAGGAGGAGTTTCAGATCTGAGACACTCTCAGGAAACTCAAGATGGAGGGAGGAAAGATATGAAAACAAAAACCCAAGAAGAAGACCCTCTTCTTCTTCACGTTTTTCTCTCTAGACACCCAAACTTGCGTCTTTTATATCTCTACGACCCAAAGGTATTTCTCTCTAATTTCTGGATGGTAGAAAGGTCTCTCAAAAATCTATCTCCTCCTAAAATTTCACAAAGAAACTCATCTTATATAGAGAGATATGATAGAGTCCTTGTCTAGGTCAAACACCTAGTCAAGGCTTATCCAAACATGGCAAGTTAAGGGACGCCCAACTCTTGAGCACCTCCTCCATATTTTTGTACATGGATCACCAGCAAAGGGTGTACAATGTAAACCCTAAAATCTACAAAAATTCCAAAAAAAATTTGGATAAATTTGGTGCAAAATTGAAAGAGTTTTGGATTTCTAAAACTCTATCTCATAGAATTCAAAATCCAAACTTATTCCTTTTAGATTTGATCCAAACCACCTTCCATGTAAGAAAGAAGAGAAGAGACCTTTTGTGAACGTGGGAGAAATTTGGGAGAGGGCTTTTATCGCACAAAATAAGTGGAGATTGGCGTTGAATAAGAGAGAGGACGTGGAGAAAGATTATGTGGCGCAAGGTGGAATCCTAGTCCTACTAGGATTCTGTCTCATAACTTGTTTTAATTTGGTTTCCCAAACCAAATCAAATCAAAATTAGATGAACCCAATTAAAATAGGTCTTAACCCAATTAAGAACCTAATATAATCAGATTAAATTAGATTTAAATCTGATTTAATTTTCTAATCAAATTAGAAATTAGATTGATCCAAGTCCTAGTTGAACTAGGACTAGTTTTTCCTTGCACTTGGCTTATCCAATAAACCAATTGGACTTGATCCAATCAAGTCCAAACCAAATCTAATTAAATTATATTTAATTAGACTTAATCTCATCCCATTGGCTTAATCAAATTAAGTCAATTAGCAATCGAATTGCTAATCGATCCTCCTGCAACACTTGCACTGGGTTAAATATCAATCGTATTGATCATCTAACCCTAGAACGATTCTTAATCGTTGATCAACCATCTGATCGGATCATGAACTCTAATGTGTGTGACCTCATAGGTCTGAACCTAAGCCGGTAGTATGGGAACAAATTTCTATACCAATCGAAGTGACCATCTAGCAATGGTACCCGACGATCGGATAGGTCGAATGTGTAGAACAACATCCTTAGAACCCATGCGGATATAGTTTTCATATAATTCATCCCCTTGACCAAAATGATCATAGGACACCCCAGAGTTCAACTGTCAACTCTGATCAGGTTGTCCTCATTGTATTTCAAAATATCAAATCCAACTGATGGATTACCCTGGCCAAGGTTTTGCTAAATTGAAATACAGCGACTCATTCTTCTCCAACTCTTGGAGTGGTCAATCCCATCTCGATCACACTCTGACTTCGCAAGTACTTGACTGTGCCCAGAAGCCTTCCGTCCCTGAATTAGAAATTCAGTTAGTCCAGTACCAAAGCACAGTGAGTTGCTTGCAAGTCACTGAGGCGATCTCAAGTCTAAGGGACACTTATACCTATATCCCATCAGAGACATTCTCGACAGCAGAATGCTCTGGAGTTGGTCACGTTCAATGATGATGTACCCTTACATCTCACCTGTATGCCATACCAGTGTCTCCACACTCCTTGGTTAAGAGGACAACCAACCCATATGGCCTACAGTGACCTATGCTTGATAGAAGCTGTCGCCCTTATTAACAGCTTATCATTTGGTCGTGAATAGTTTTAAGGACTAATCGATAAATCCTCTCTTTATCGAACTTAAATAGTCCTAAGGACTTCATCATAACAACGGAGTTCATTAGAAGATGAAAGCTTATGATGAAGATGCCAAATATATTTTATTTATTAACAAATCAATTACAATACTTGGTTGCTCAACCGTCAAAAGCTTGACGATTGGCTTTTTGGGACACATTTTCCAACACTTTCGACCGCGGACGACCCTACTCCGAACTTCTTTTGAACTTCATCAATATCCGAGCTTCTCCGACGATGAGATTTCTACAGTAACCAGATTCCATCTAAGTTTCTACGACGGTCGACCATCTTTCGAATTTCATCCGAGCTCCTACGAGAATCGAATTTCGGCCAAACTTCTACTACGAGCGGTCTACTCCGGATCTCTACTGTAAGCGAATTCCATCCGAGCTTCTACTGTAAATAAATTTCTTCCGAACTTCTATTACAGGCAGACTTTAGATGAGCTCCTACAGTGAACGGATCCCAGACGAGCTTCTACAACGGGATAGGCTCCACCAGCCAGGTCACTACTCCGAGCTCCCACAACAATCAATCTTCGATCGAGCTTCTACAATAAGCGATCTCCTTTCAGCCTTCTACAAGAATCGGACTCCGTCTGAACTTCCATAGTGGATGGATATTGGACAAACTTCTACAATGGACGGGCTCCAGCAGCTGGATTTCTACAATGGCCGACCGCCTCCGGTGTCTGCCGAACCTCCCTAGCCATCAACCTTCAATAGCGTCAGTCGGGCTTCAACAATGCCATCCAGACTACTACAAGATCCCCCAGACTCCTCCAGCCCGCAAACCTCCCCAACGCCATCCGAAGTCCACCGTCGGCCGATCCTCCGCCAGATTCCTCATGAAACCGAACTTTTCCAATAGAAAGTCCCCATCCGGGCTTCTACAACAGATGACTCCCACCTGCAGTATCAGCGCTCTAGGCACCCAACAACCGTAGTCCGTCAGTAACCTCGAAAATATTTGAGCTTCTCCTGGATCAATGAGACAGAGAGCCATTCCGCTCCATCAGACATCCCAGTCGAACTCCAACCGACAGACCCGAACTCTCTGGCAAGTCACGACAATGGTCACTACCCTACTCCACTCTCTACAACGGATTTCGCATGGTTCCACCACTCTCTGGCAAGTCACGACAACGGACACCACTCCACTCTCTGGGTTCCACCACTCTCTGGCAAATCATGACAACGGACACCACTCCACTCTTCGGGCTCCACCACTCTCTGGCAAGTCGCAACAACAAACACCACTCCACTCTCCATAACAAACTTCACGTGGCCCTGAACGGCCCCTGACGCCACCACTCTCCGTAACAAACTCCACATGGCTCTGAACGGCCCACTACCAGGCAGTTACAGATGTCACTATCAATCAGTTATGCTCTCTGTCTATAAAAATGAACCCCCAGATATGTTCTTCTCTAAGCTCTAAACTCTATCTCGAAACTCTGCTAAAATTCTCACTTGAGCACTCCATTTCTGTTGAAGCAGAGTATGACTTGAGCGTTGGAGGGTCTTGTCGGAGCACCCCCAACTCCAGTTTAGACTTCCCTTGTAGGTCCCGATGGCGGCCGCGGTCATCTCAGCTCCAGCTTCTCCAATTTTGGTGGAATTCTGCACCAACAGAATTGATGCTAGAGGAAGGGCTTCGTGTCTTCACAATATCCTTGTTCTTAAAGGAGTGCTCAACGGGACTATCTCCGATCATCTTCTCTGACATCCTCTTCTCCTTCTCCTACTAGATCTCCACCTGATGCCTCCCCGAAAGGCATCCACCAGGCGATCCATGGCCTTCGCGGTCAGATCTCAGGATCCGACCTCACCTCCAATTTTTCAGGCTCCTCCTCCTCCTCTGACAATAGCAGTCAGCATGGAGCAGTTCGACCTATTGGTTCAGCAGGTCAGAGGCCTCACCGAAGCAGTGCAGGCCATGCAGTAGTAGCAGCAATAGCCACAGGCGTCAGTGCGGTTGGAAAGAGCATCGTCGGAGTTCCAAAATCTGACAGTAGGGTGGGCCATTTGGGTCAGTCGCCTTGTCTTCCCCAGAAAGGAGAATCCAAGGGTGGAGAGCCCTTAGTCTGATCACGATTCAACCCCCGAAGGATCCCTACCTCCATTCTATCAGAAGACCCTCGAGACTCGTAGTCGAGAGGACCTCCTGGATCAAAGGCTCTAGGAGATGAACCGATGGATTGAAGAGCTCCACCATGCTCCCCTTGTTTATGGTGAGGACATCTGTACTGACCCTCCTTTCTCTCAAATGATCATGCAGGAATCGATCCCACCAAACTTCAAGCTCTCCCAATTCGAAAGCTATGATGGGACCTTAGATCCGGTTGACCACCTGGAGGCCTTCCGAACAATGATGCTGCTCCATGGCGTGCCAGATGCCATCCTGTGCCGAGCTTTCCCTTCTACCTTGAAGGGAGTAGCAAGGAATTGGTACTTGGTGCTAAAGTCGGGTACTATCTTCTCCTTTGATCAGAGGAGCCACCAGTTTGCGGCTCATTTTGTTAGCAGCCGGCATCCCCAGAGAGGTTCGGAGTCTCTTATCAACATCAAGCAAAAGGAGAGAAAATCCATCCGAGCTTACATCAACCGTTTTAACATCGTCGTGTTGGAGGTTTGAAACTTAGACCAATCGATCGTGATGGCTGCCCTAAAGGGCGGTCTTCAAAAGAACGATCCTCTATTTTCTCTGGAAAAGAAATATCCCAGGGACTTTGCTGATTTGTTGGCTCGAACTGAAGGATATGCCCGAGCAGAAGAAGCCTTCAAGATGAAGGATGAGGAGGCCGCGAAGGAGCGGTAGGTGGGAGACTCCAGCAAGCCTGCAGTTGAAAAAGGGCCGAGTGAAGCTTGACCATGTTCTCGAACATCCTCTAGACACAAGCGTGTCCAGACTCTTCTCCGGGCTCGTAGGCAAAGAAGCCCAGACCACAGAGTTCGACGGAGCTCTCCCCTGAAAAGATTCCACAGCTACGCCCCTCTCAACACATCAAAAACTCAAGTGCTGATGGAGGTTAGGGAGCAACTACCAAGGCTGAAAAGGATGTGCACACACTCCGAAAAGTGCAATCCTAACAAGTTCTGCCTCTATCATCATGACCACGGCCACGACATGGAGGAGTGTATTCAGCTTCGAGATGAGATCGAGGAGCTCATCAGACAAGGTTGGCTCGACAAATTCATTTGACGACGACCTGAAGGTAGGGAAGATCGGCCTAGGGCCCTGCCACACCCAGAGCCGCCAAGGAGGGAGGAGAAGCCTGAAGATCGACCTCTAATTGGGATTATCAACTCCATCTCAGGAGAACCCCGACGGGAAGCAGACCTTTCGTGGCTATAGGATTCGAAAAATCTACGGATGTATTACCAATAACTTTGCCTTAAATAAAAGTTTCATATTTGCATATTTTTTCTTTTAGCATGAGCTTATAACGGCAGGAAGTAACCCCCTCATACAATCGAAGTTAAGCGTGTTAGGAACAGGAGAAAAAATGCATCCTAACATGAGCAAAGTCGAAGGCCCGATTACTTAAAGATCGAATAGGGGGAGAGACCCTCACAACGGCCCTTATGTGCCCCCACAGTCTTGTTAGGAACAGGAGGAGAACCTCATCCTAACATGAGCAAAGTCGAAGGCCCGGTTACCTAAAAACCGGATGGGGGGAGCGGCCCTCGCAACGGCCCTTATGTGCCCTCACAGTCTTGTTAGGAACAGAAGGAGAATCTCATCCTAACATGAGCAAAGTTGAAGGCCCGATTACTTAAAGACCGGATGGGGGGAGAGGCCCTTGCAGCGGCCCTTATATGCCTCCACAGCCCTGTTAGGAACAGAAGGAGAACCTCATCCTAACATGAGCTAAAATTGACTGTCGAAAATAAGAGGAGAACCTCGTCCTGACATAAATAAAGACCCAGTCGATCAAGATCGGATGAGGAGGAAAGCCTCCTCAATGGCTCCTCTACACTCTCATGACCCTATTAAGAGCAGAGGGAAAACCCTCACTCGAATATAAAAAAAAAGGAGGAAGATGAAAAGGAAAAGCGACGAACTACACTAGCGATAAGTGAAAAACCAACTACATCAAAGACACAAGGGACCTCATCTCAACGAGGAAGGATACTCCTATCAAAAACCCTCAGTCACTAAGAGGGAACTCGACACAGACCAAGGAGAAATCGACTTTCTCAAAGTAACGAGAAGTTCGAGTCTCCAAGCTCGAGCACCGAAAGAAAGCATCAAACTCAAATGGCCTCAAAAAGACCTACGGTCATAAATAAAAAAGGCAAATCAACACGGCGACGACCAGGAACCTTCAAACAACGTCGGTATCGAATAAGACAAAAGATAAAAGAAGTTCGATAAATAATGACTCAAAGCAAGAATAGGCGAGGAATTACAAACAATGCTGACGCCAAACAAGATGGAAGACAAAAGAAGTTTGGTAAACAACAACTTAATACAAGAATGGACAAGGTAATGGAATTTTTTTTTTCATTTCATTAGCGAAGTGTACATTACAAAGCCTTGAAGGTCAAAAAAGAGAAATGACAAGAAAAGAAAAAGAATACATGGAAGGATGAAAGATAAAAAAAAAGGGGGGGGCTCTAAGGAAGCCCAGCTTCTTCCGACTTCGAGCTTTCAGTTCTGATCCTTATTAGGGATTGCTTTAAGTTTTTGACTTCTTCCTCTAGTTTCATCTTTCTCAGCAGCATATCTCGGTACATCTGGTGGAACCACCGGCTCTCACCCTCTGACTCTCAAAGTCTCTTCCTTAGGACCTCAGACTCCGCCTCGGCATCTTTGACCACCTGCTGCTCGTGGACCAGTTGAATCTTCAGTCGCTGCAGATCGGCCTCCTCCCACCCAAGGGCCACAGACAGTTCTGCCATGGTCCCCCTCAAAGAGTGGAGCTCGTCGGAGCCTTGTGCAGAGGTAAGCTGGACTCTCTCAGACAACTACTTTCGAAGGCGGGCAACTTCGTCGGTCACCGTCTGGAACTTCCTTCGGTAGTCCTCTACTTGCCCGCTCCAGCCAACTCGGTAGGCATTGTAGTTTGCCTCAGCATCCTGTAGCTACTTTTGAAGGTCGGAGAACTTCTTCGACCAGTCTCAATCGCGGTCGGCTTGGATTGTGAGCCAGGATGAGCTCCCTTCCAACTGGCCGATCTTCTCCTGTGCGGCCGCTAGCTTGACTTCAAGGGAGCTGATCTTGAAAGCCTGAGTCCAAGATCGGTCACTGGCACATTTGCAGAGTTCCTCAAGCTCCGTCACGAAGTTGGCCTTCCTCCGGGTGTATTCCATGAGACCCTTTCTGTGGAGGTCCTAAAAGTGAACAGCCTCCGCAGTGATTTTTGAATGGCTCTTCCTCAGTCGGTGAAGTTCATCTTCCAGCTTCTTGGATTTCTTCGTCAACTGACGAACTTTTCTTCTGAGGTCTCGAATCATCGACTTCAGAGGAATCCCCTGTGGTAGGGGAAGAGCTTCGGCAGGGCACTATCGTTAGGAGATAAAAGCGCCACGACTCAAATCAGTACAAGAAGACAAAAGAGAAGGAAAAGAATGCAGAAAAAAAAAGGAGGCTGTCTGTAAGGAAGAATCCGATTTCATTGATTAAATAATTTTTAAGTACAAGAGAATGAAGAGAAGTCACCACAAAGGAAAAATATAAAATTAGAGGTTTTGGACCTCTGGGATAGAAGTGAAGGGGCTCGACATCCCTGGAAGGTCGGTTGCGACGGCCGCAGCAGTCGAAGAGGTCCCGACTGGAGGAGGACTGACAGCAGCTTCAGAAGGTCCGACTTCATCGTCGGACGCCTCATCCAGGAAGTCGAGGTCCAGCTTGGGATACTTTTCGGCCACCTTCTCTTGATAGAGTTTGAAACCCTTGATGAAGGCATCCTGACCGAACTAGACCTGTAGATTCTCCATCTCAGAGGAGGCCTTGAACTCCTCCACTGCTCGGGCCCCTGCCTCCGAGACCAGGGATGGGATCCATACTTTCAGCTTGGAAACCTGTGCCTTCAGTTCGAAGACCTCGGCCTTCGCCTTCTTTCTCTCCTCCTCCAAGGCGGTCCTCAGATCAGACGAGGTTTGTCCCTCCTTCTGTAGCACCTCCTGGAGACCTATGACCTCGGCGATCTTCTCTTCGAGGTGGGCGGCCTCAGCTAGGTGACCTTCCTCCGCCCGAGCTGCCTCCCTCTTGATGATCTTCACCACCTCGACGTTGGTGACAAGCTGGTGCCCAATCTGCAAGAGAGGTTGGGGAGTCAATATAAAGGCTAAGGAGTAAATTGAGTAAAGAAGCGAGAAGGAGAAAAAAATGAATTAACCTACTTCGAGGAAAGATCCCAGAGAGTCCCAGACCCGTAGCTCGGGATCAGCGAGGATGATCCTCTGGATGACCTCGGGCATCTTTATTAAATCCCTATTGTTGAAGGGATTTTCCCCCAGGTCTTCTTCGGAGCCGCTGGGCCCCTCGACAGCAGTCTTGCGGCTGCGGCTCTTCCGGACTAGGGTCTTCTTTCTCCTCCTCCCTTCGGCCCTGGGAGCCCCCTCGGGATGAGCCTCTGGAGCGGGATCCTCAGCTGGGGGGCTCTTTGAAGGGGCTCGGGGGACTTCGGGTTTGACGTCGGAAGGGACGTCGACGGCAACGGCCACCTGAGCAGGTGCGACTGAGCTTGTCCTTTCTGTCCTGGCTTTCTTCATCGACCCCGAAGTTGAGGCACCTTTCCTCTTGTGGGTCATGAGACCCTGGGCTAACCTCCGAGCCATGCCTGCATCCATGTCTACAATAAAAGAAGATCAACACGGCTCAGAGATAGAATAAGAAAAAGGGGAAGCAGCAGGAAAAAAAAATAAAATAATGGTACCGGCAGGGTTAAGAGGACTCAGGCCGACGTTGAACAAGAGTTGTTCCTTCAGAAGTTTAGAGAGGAGGGGGCCTTGATAGGCCTCGAGATTTTTGGAGGCTTCGAGGTCGTCCCTTTCCAGGCTAGAAGCCCGACGAATGGAGTCCCTCAGAGAGCCCCAAGGGGGTAATCCTAGCTCCATGGTCGGACATTGGACATAGAAGAACCTCTCCTTCCAGTTGTGGATAGAAGAGGGGGCGCCTTTCAGCAACCCCTTTCTACCGAACTGGGAAGAGAAGTACCACCAGTCCTTTGCTGAGGGGTGACATTTGAAGGTGTAGAAATACCTAAACAAAGAGAGAGTCGGCCGAACTTCAGCTAAACTATAAAGAGAAAGAAATCCTATCAAAAATCTAAAGGAGTTTGGTGCTACTGAGACTAGAGAAATGTTCAGAAAATGAAAGAGAGCGATGATAAAAGGTGGCAGTGGAAGCCGAAGTCTGACACGGAAGGCCTCCTGGTACAGACAGAAGCAGTCGGGAGGAGGGGCGCTAGCCCGGTCGTTGGCTCGGAAAGCTCCAGCTCGTACTTCGGAGGAACTCCATACTGAATCCTTATTAGTGAGAGTTCATCCGGAGTCAAAGAGCTGGGGATGGTGTCTGGCGCAAAGACTAGATGAGGTTCGGTCCTAACTACGGATTCGTCTACGGTACAAGGACTTTGGAGAACTGGGGCTGACGAACTCCTAGAACCGCTAGAAGAGGAGATATCGGAAGACATTTTGGATCAAATGGAAGCCACAAAAAATCTTGAAAAAAAATCAAAAAAAATAGCAAACAAGCTCTCGAGGAAGCTAAATGAATGAAATACGAAGAAGAAAGAACAGAAAAATGGCAAGAAGTTTTGGAACTAACCTAGGTTGGCCCGAGGAGTGCAGGAAGACGGCAAGGATGATGGAAGTCGACCCGGAGGATGCCTAAGGCTGAGAAGGATGCTAAAAGAGGCTGGAGCTCTCGGGGAAGAGGAGGGGACCGAGGGATTCTCTCAGGCAAAGTGAAACCCCTGAAGGGAGAGGACGTGTTTAAATAGACCCTGGGGTCCGGTGCAATAATGATTGTGGATCTTCTCTGGCCGGCCTGCGCTCGCCGCATGTCCCACTCACCATGGCAGGCAGCTGAAAATAGCTGACAGCTGACAAAATCATTATTGCGCCATACCTAGAGCCACGCCCCAGCAAAAATTCCAAAAAACTTTAATTTGAAAAGACTCCGACACCAGTGCGCCAAACGCCAAAATATCTGGCAACCACTGAGTATGGAAATCGAGGGGGGCAACTTCGGCTGTGAGAATTTCTCTATACTTCCTTCATTCCAAACCCGAACTCGAAAGTAGAGAGACTAGTGTTGGGTATAAAATACCCCCAGCCAAAGTTTGTAAAAGACCAACCCTTCCAGGACTTTTTCGGCTTCCGACCTTATGCGGCGTCTTTTTGAACCCCCTCGTCCGTCCGGGATTCCGTAATACCATCCGGACTTCTCCGATAATGAGCTTCTCCATTCATCTACCGGGCCACTCCAAAGGCTCTCTGGGCTTCACTATCAGCCGACCTTCTACAGTGATCAACTATTCTCCGAATCCCTTTCAGACTTCTTCCGACCACGGACGACCCTACTCCGAACTTCTTCCAGACTTCATCAATATCCGAGCTTCTCCGACGATGAGATTTCTACAGTAACCAGATTCCATCCAAGTTTCTATGACGGTTGACCATCTTTCGAATTTCATCCGAGCTCCTACGAGAATCGGATTTCGACCGAACATCTACTACGAGCGGTCTACTCCGGATCTCTACTGTAAGCGAATTCCATCCGAGCTTCTACTGTAAACAAATTTCTTCCGAACATCTATTACAGGCAGACTTCAATCGAGCTCCTACAGTGAACGGATCCCAGACGAGCTTCTATAATAGGATAGGCTCCACCAGTCAGGTCACTACTCCGAACTCCCATGATAATCGATCTTCGATCGAGCTTCAACAATAAGCGGTCTCCTTTCAGCCTTCTACAAGAACCGGACTCTGTCCGAACTTCCATAGTAGATGGATATTGGATGAACTTCTATGACGGACGGGCTCCAGTAGCTGGATTTCTATAACGGTCGATCGCCTCCGGTGTCTGTCGAACCTCCCTAGCCATCAACCTTCAATAGTGTCAGTCGGGCTTCAACAACGCCATCCGAACTTCCACAGGATCCCCCAGACTCCTCCAGTGGATGAACCTCCCCAACGCCATCCGAAGTCCACCATCGGCCGATCCTCTACCAAATTCCTCATGAAACTGAACTTTCTCAACAGAAAGTCTCCATCCAAAATTCTACAACAGATGACTCCCACCTGCAGCATCAGCGCTCTAGGCACCCAACAACCATAGATCCATCAGCAACTTCAAAAACATCCAAGCTTCTCCTGGATCAACAAGATGGAGAGCCATTTTGCTCCATCAGACATCCCAGCTGAACTCCAGCCGACAGACCCAAACTCTCTGGCAAGTCACGACAATGGCCACTACCCTACTCCCCTCTCTGCAATGGATTCTACGTGGCTCCATCACTCTCTGGCAAGTCACGACAACGGACACCACTCCACTCTCCAGGTTCCACCACTCTCTGGCAAGTCATGACAATGGACACCACTTTACTTTTCGAGCTCCACCACTCTTTGGCAAGTCGCGACAATGGACACCACTCCACTCTCTGTAACAAACTCCACGTGGCCCTGAATAGCCCCTGACACCACCACTCTCCGTAACAAACTCTACGTGGCTCTGAACGGCCCACTACCAGGCATTACAGACGTCGCTGTCAATCAGTTACACTCTCCGTCTATAAAAAGGGACCCCCAGATACGTTCTTCTCTAAGCTCTAAACTCTATCTCGAAACTCTGCTAAAATTTCCACTCGAGTACTCCATTTTTGTTGTAGCAGAGTACTGAATTGAGCATCGGAGGGTCTTGTTGGAGCACCCCCAACTCCAGTTTAGACTTCCCTTGCAGGTCCCGACGGCGGTCGCGGTCATCTCAGCTCTAGCTTCTCCGGCTTCGATGGAATTCTACACCAACAGACTTAATTCCTAATTAGACTAGAATCTAAACAAGAGTATTTGAATTTTTATTTGGACTAAGAATTCTCCTCTTCA
The DNA here is from genome assembly GCF_000442705.2 of Elaeis guineensis. Taxonomy (NCBI): domain Eukaryota; kingdom Viridiplantae; phylum Streptophyta; class Magnoliopsida; order Arecales; family Arecaceae; genus Elaeis; species Elaeis guineensis. The sequence continues at coordinate 71,653,789 of NC_026003.2, forward strand.
TGAGTGCACTAAATCCTAATTGGATTAGGATTAAATTGAGTTTGACTCAAGCACCAAGAGAGAGTCCAAAAGGACTAAGACTCCTTCTCTAATTTGGTGACATCTAATCTAAAATAGTTTAGGCTCCAAATCAAATTTGAATTTTCATCTATTTGGGTCTAATCAATTCTTAATATGATTAAAATTGGTTAGAGTTTTAATTGATTTAATTCAGCCACCTAAAGAAGAGTCTAATGTGGATTGAACTCTCCCTCTCCATGCGCATAAGAAAGCCCCCATGCCCACCAGATTTTGATGCCTTACTCTCTCCCTTTTTAGCATGTAAGGACTCCTAAACTCCTTTTTGTGTGAAACCTAGGCAGAAAATCTCTTGATATTGGGCGGCATAAAATTCCTAGAGTCCAAAGAAGTTTGGACTCTTATCTTCCTACCTAAACCCTATCTCCAATGTCTATTTAAACATGGGGTTAATATGGGGTGGAACAACCTGATGGTGATCAGCTTTGGACACCAAAAGTATGAGGAGGTGTGCATGAAAAATAGAGGGGAAGGGAGGCACGGGATGAAGCTTGATGGCGTGAGGTTTGGTTGATCCTATCTCTTCTTTCTTACCAACAATCAAAAGTTGGTTGTTAGGACATCCTCTCTCCTTCTCTTTTATCCTAGTTTGAACATGGGTTTTTCCTCTCCTCTTTGTCCAAAAATTGGATAAAATTTATACATCTCTAGTGTAGAGATTTGATGCATGGGTTATAAAAAGAAAAGGGAAGAAATGGTTCTTCTCATGATCTCTAGCATAGAGGTCATCATCCTTCTATTTCTTCTTCTTCTTTAAGAGTATTTTGAGAGAAAAGAAGATTATTCAACCATCAACATGCGATCTCTTTAAGAGAGCTAATACCTTGATGAGATGAAGATGCTTCTGATCAGATCGAAGTTTCGTGTGGATATCCGTAAAGATCAGACACTTGTGCGGCTTCAAGGGATATTTGAAAGATATCCATGATCATCAGTTCGTAATGAAGATTGATTCGTGCCAAGATATGAAGTCTATGTATTTTTTTCTATTTGATTTCTGTATATGAATCCTATCTTTCATATGTCGATCTTGTTTATGATTTTAAGATTTGATCTTATGCATACTTAGATTAAATTAGATTTATTCTAAAATTTTAAATTTTACTGCATACTCATTTTGAAAAATTTGTTATATGCATGAAATCATGAAACTCCAACAACTGAAAAAAGAGGTGTATATCATACAACCTGAAGGGTTCACATCCATAGATGAGTCAAAAGTGTGCAAGCTGAAAAGGTCTATTTATAGACTTAAGTAGGTGTCTAAGAGTTGGAACATGCATTTTGATAAGATGATCAAAATGTATGGCTTTGTTAGGAATGAAGAAGAGCCTTGCGTCTACAAATGGGCTTCCGATTCTGTAGTTATATTCCTTGTGCTATATGTTGATGACATACTATTACTAAGAATGGATATCCCGACTTTGCAGAGTATGAAGCTGTGGTTATCATCACAGTTCTTCATAAAAAATTTGGGAGAAGCATCCTACATCTTAGGGATGAAGATCTATAGGGATAGATCTAGAATATTGCTTGGATTGTCCCAATCTACGTACATTGACACCTTATTAAAATGGTTCAATATAGATAATTCCAAGAAATGCTATCTTCCAGTAGGCCATAGGATTATTTTTTTCAAAAAAATTGTCTGACAAATCCTGAGGAAAGAGAGCATATGAGTAGAATACCATATGCTTCGGTAGTTGGATCTATTATGTATACTATGATATGTACGAGGTCAGATATGGCCTATTCACTAGGGATAGTGAGTAGGTACTAGTCTGATCTAGGTGAGAAGCATTGGAAGATTACAAAAGCAATTCTTAGGTATTTGAAAAATACTAAAGACTAATGGCTTATCTATAGAGATATTGATCTGAAACTTATGAGATTTACTGATTTCAGTTTTTAGTCAAATTATGATGACAGCAGAAGCATGTCGGGCTATGTATTTATCTTGAATGGGAGGGCTATTTACTAGAAGAGTTTCAAGCAACATATTGTGACTGATTCTGTATGTGAAGCAGAATACAATACTGCATCAAATGCTATAAAATATTTTACGTCGCTATCATCTGGTATGAGAGATCGTGAACCAAGGTGACATCGAGCTTCAGAAGATCGATGAAAAGGAGAACCTAGCTGACTCTTTCACTAAAACTATCGAGATCAAAGAGTTCGATGACTACAAATAGAAGATGGGTATAAGATACTGCCCCGATTGACTTTAGTCCAAGTGGAAGTTATTCGAAATTGCATCCTAAAATCAATCATATGATGATTAAGTTTCTCTTTATATATGAATTATTGATAACTGAATAAAAATTATTCTGATATTTTTCATCATAAAGTTATATCTTTCTTGAACTCTTGTGTTGTGACGAAGTCCTTATAACTATGTTAGTGTATGATAAAGAAAAAATTTATCTTATAGTTCTTAAATATGTTCATGATCAAATGATACGTTATTACAGGATGATGATATTTATCGAGTAGAGGTCATTGTATGCTATATGGGTTGGTTGTCCTCTTAACCAAAGAGTATGATGATATTGGTATGGCATACAGATGAGATGTAGGAGTACATCATCACTGAATAAGTAACTCATCTGCTGAGCATTCTGCTGTCAAGAACTGCTCGTGAAGCATATGGATATAGGTGTCCTTCAGACCTAAGATCACCATAGTAACTTACAAGTAACTCACTGTGCTTTGGTGTCAGACTATCTGAATTTCTAATACAGTGACGGAAGACTATTGGGTACAGTCAAGTACTTGTGAAGTCTGTATGTAGATCAAGATGAGATTGACCTCTTCAGATTATTGAAGTTGATGTATCACTGTATTTTAATTTAGTAAAGCTTAGCTAGGATAATTCATGAGATAGATTTGAAAGGTTAAAATATAATATGGATGAAGCAATCTCGGTTGACAGTTAACCTGAGACCATCCTAGAGCATTTAGGGTTAAAAAGATGAATTATGTGTAGGAACCAGATCTAGGGTTTCAGGGTTAGATCTTGAAACTTTTTCAAGATCATACAGCAGAAGACTAAAATAAATCAAAATTTATTTTATAAAACCAGAGAATCCCTAGATCTAAGATCCTATTATATGATTATTACATAGCATTAAATTAAAAATTAAAATATATAAATATAGCATGAACTACAGGTTGATCATATCAACATGTTTCTATACTATATCTAATGTATGTATTAAACAATAGATCAGATCTATTACCTTGCAAGTTAGATGTTCTAACCTCACTGATCCGGGCTTAAAGATGATGTTGCAAGCCACACACGCGTCCGGCCTCTAGGAGTCATCCACACGAGCCCATAAATCTCGATCAGAAGTCCTGCTTCAGAAAATCAGCACAGTATGCTAGTACTGCGCTGATCCTTCTTTGATGGTTGATCAGGTGCCTCCTTCTTCTTGATTTAGACTCTTCCAAAGATAGAAAGTAGAAGGAGGAGTTTCAGATCTAAGACGCTCTCAGAAAACTCAAGATGGAGGGAGGAATGATATGAAAACAAACAACCCTAGAAGAAGACCCACTTCTTCTTCTCGTTTCTCTCTCTAGACACCCTAACTTGTGTCTTTTATATCTCCATGACCCAAAGGTCTTTCTCTCTGATTTTTTGATGGCTCAAAGGTCTCTCAAATCTCTATCCTTTCCAAAAATTTCATGAAGAAACTTATTTTATACAGAGAGATATGATAGAGTCCTTGTCTAGGTCAAATACCTAGTCAAGGCTTATCCAAACATGGCAAGTTAAGGGGCGCCCAACTCTTGAGTACCTCCTCCTTATTTTTGTACATGGATTACCAGAAAAGGGTGCACAATATATACCCTAAAAGTCACAAAAATTTCAAAAAAAATTTGGATAAATTTGGTGCAAAATTGAAAGAGTTTTGGATTTCTAAAACTCTATCTCATAGAATTCGAAATCCAAACTTATTCCTTTTTTGATTTGATCCAAACCACCTTCCATGTAAGAAAGAAGAAAGAAGACCTTTTGTGAACGTGGGAGAGACCTGGGAGAGGGCTTTTGTTGCACAAAATAAGAGGAGATTGGCATTGAATGAGAGAGAGGGCGTGGGGAAGGCTTATGTGGTGCAAGGTGGAATCCTAGTCTTATTAGGATTCTATCTTATGACTTGTTTTAATTTGATTTCTCAAACCAAATCAAATCAAAATTAGATCAATCCAATTAAAATAGATCTTAACCCAATTAAGAATCTAATTTAATCAAATTAAATTAGATTTAAATCTGATTTAATTTTCTAATCAAATTAAAAATTAGATTGACCCAAGTCCTAGTTGAACTAGGACTAGTTTTTCCTTGCACTTGGCTTATCCAATAAACCAATTGGACTTGATCCAATCAAGCCCAAACTAAATCTAATTAAATCATATTTAATTAGACTTAATCTCAATCTATTGGCTTAATCAAATTAAGCCAATTAGTAATCTAATTGCTAATCGATCCTCCTGCAACACTTGCACTAGGTTAAATATCAATCGTATTGATCATTTAACCCTAGAACGATTCTTAATCGTTGATCAACCATCCGATCGGATCATGAACTCTAATGTGTGTGACCTCATAGGTCCGAACTTAAACCGGTAGTACAGGAATAAATTTTTATACCAATCGAAGTGACCATCTAGCAATGGTACCCGACGATCGGATAGGTCGAATGTGTAGAACAACATCCTTAGAACCCATGCGAATATAGTTTTCATATAATTCATCCCCTTGACCAAAATGATCATAGGACACCCCAGAGTTTAACTGTCAACTCTGATTAGGTTGTCCACATTGTATTTCAAAATATCAAATCCATCTAATGGATTACCCTGGCCAAGGTTTTGCTAAATTGAAATACAGCGACTCATTCTTCTCCAACTTTTGGAGTGGTCAATCCCATCTTGATCACACTCTGACTTCGCAAGTACTTGACTGTGCCCAGAAGCCTTCCATCTCTGAATTAAAAATTTAGTTAGTCCAGTACCAAAGCACAGTGAGTTGCTTGCAAGTCACTGAGGCGATCTCAGGTCTAAGGGACACTTATACCTATATCCCATCAGAGACATTCTCGACAGCAGAATACTCTGGAGTTGGTCACGTTCAATGATGATGTACCAGTATATCTCACCTGTATGCCATACCAGTATCTCCACACTCTTTAGTTAAGAGGACAACCAACCCATATGGCCCACAGCGACCTATGCTTGATAGAAGCTGTCGCCCTTATTAACAGCCTATCATTTGGTCATGAACTGTTTTAAGGACTAATCGATAAATCCTCTCTTTATCGAATCTAAATAGTCCTAAGGACTTCATCATAACAACGGAGTTCATTAGAAGATGAAAGCTTATGATGAAGATGCCAAATATATTTTATTTATTAACAAATCAATTACAATACTTGATTGCTCAACTGTCAATAGCTTGACGATTGGCTTTTGGGACATATTTCCCAACAACTCCCACTTGTCCTAAAGCCACTCGGCACAGTATCTAATACCCATCTTCGACTTGTGGTTGTCGAACTCCTTTATCGTCAGGGCTTTAGTGAAGGGGTCGGCCAGGTTCTCCTTTCCGACGATCTTCTGAAGGTCGACGTCATCTCGATCCATGATCTTTCGGACCAGATGGAAGCGGCGCAAGATGTGCTTCATCCGCTGATGTACTTTGGGTTCCTTCGCTTGAGCTATAGCACCAGTGCTGTCACAGTAGAGCAGGACCGGACCATCGAGGGAGGGTGTTCCTCCGAGCTCGTTGATGAATTTTCTCAGCCACACAGCTTTCTTCGTGGCATCCGATGCTGTGATGTACTCCGCTTCACAAATAGAGTCTGCCACAGTATGCTGCTTGGAACTCTTCCAGCAGATGGCTCCTCCATTCAGAGTAAAGATATAACCCGACACGCTTCTACTATCATCATGGTCAGATTGAAAGCTGGAGTCTGTGAACCCCACAAGTTTCAGATCTGACTCGCCATAAACCAATCATTGGTCCTTAGTATTTCTCAAATACTTAAGGATGGCTTTAACCACTTTCCAGTGATTTTCTACAGGATCAGATTGGTATCTACTCACTACTCCTAGTGAGTATGCCACATCTGATCTTGTACATGTCATGGCGTATATGATAGATCCCACGGTTAAAGCATATGGGACTCTACTCATACGCTCTCTCTCTTCAAGAGTTATCGGACAATTCTTCTTAGAGAGAGAAATTCCTTGGCCTATCGATAGATAGCCCTTCTTGAAATTCTCCATGCTGAACCTCTTCAGCACAATATCTATGTACATGGACTGGGATAACCCAAGCATCCTTTTAGATCTATCCCTATAGATCTTCATCCCTAAGATGTAGGATGCTTCACCCAAGTCCTTCATGGAGAACTGTGATGACAACCAAACTTTTATTCCCTGTAGTACGGGGATGTCATTCCCGATTAAGAGAATGTCATCCACGTACAAGACAAGTAATACCACAACTGGACCATTTGCCCATTTATAGATGCAGGGCTCTTCTCCATTCTTAATGAAGCCATACGTTTTGATCACCTTATCAAAATGCATGTTCCAACTCCGAGAAGCTTGCTTCAGTCCATAAATGGATCTCTGAAGCTTGCACACCTTGGACTCATCTGTGGATGTAAACCCCTCAGGTTATATCATATACACCTCTTCGGTCAGCTCTCTATTCAGGAAAGCTGTCTTTACATCCATCTGCCAGATCTCATAATCCAGATGGGCAGCTATTGCAAGCATTATCCGAATGGATTTGAGCATTGCCACAGGGGAAAATATCTCATCATAGTCAATACCATAACATTGACGATACCCCTTGGCGACCAGACGGGCTTTATAGGTCTCCACTTTTCCGTCTGCGCCCCTCTTCCTTTTGAAGACCCATTTACACCCAATGGGTTTAACCCCTTCAGGTGGGTCAACCAATGTCCATACATCGTTGACCTTCATGGACTCCATTTCGAATTTCATGGCTTCAAGCCATTTCTCAGAATCAGGTCTCTGCATTGCATCCATATAGGTGATCGGATCCTCATTATTCTCATCAAGTTCGATGGGATCACCATCCCGGACCAAGAAACTGTAGTATCTGTCCGGCTGACGCGGTACTCTATCGGATCACCTTAATGATGCAGGTACATTGGGCTCCGGATCTGATCTAATCATATCTGACTCAGGTTCAGCTATTGGTGTCGGTCCTTCTACCTGTTGAACTTCATCAAGTTCAACCTTAGAGGCAACGGTTCCTTCACCAAAGAACTCTTTTTCTAAAAAGATTACCTTAAGGCTGACGAACACCTTTTGTTCATCATCATGGTAGAAAAAATATCCTTTTGTCTCTTTGGGGTACCCTATGAATGAGCATTTGTCAGAGCTAGGTCCAAGTTTGTCTATGACTAATCGTTTGACATAGGTCGGGCACCCCCAGACCCTAAGGTGTGAAAGTGCTGGCTTACGTCCTGTCCATATCTCATATGGAGTCTTAATTACAGACTTACTTGGAACCCTATTTAACAGATAACAGACCGATTCGAGTGCATATCCCCAGAAGGATATCGGCAAGCTAGCAAAAACCCATCATGGATCGGATCATGTCTAACAGAGTCTGATTCCTCCTTTCAGACACACCATTATGCTGTGGTATTCTTGAAGGAGTCCATTAGGAGAGAATCCCATTCTCTCTTAGATATGTGAGAAACTCACTAGAAAGGTATTCTCCTCCTCGATCAGATCGAAGAGTTTTAATACTCTTCCCAGTTTATTTTTCTACTTCACTTCGGAATCGTTTGAACATTTCAAATGAATCCGACTTATGTTTCATCAGATAGATATATCCATATCAAGATCGATCATCCGTGAAAATTATGAAGTAGAAATATCCACCTCTAGCACTGGTGCTCATGGGCCCGCATACATCAGTATGTACTAGGCCCAAGAGCTTAGTAGCTCTCTCATCTTTTTCAGTAAAAGGTGACTTGGTCATTTTACCAAGAAGACAGGACTCACAGGTTGGAAGTGATTCACAATCACTGACTTCGAGGATTCCCTCTTGAGACAACCTGTTTATTCTGTTCTTATTTATATGACCTAGCCTCCAATGCCATAAGTAGATATCTGACATACTATCTAATCTAGGATGCTTGCCAGTAGAATAGACTCTTATCAGGCTTGATCTTTTTGGTCTGGCTCTGCACTGATGTCCCAGCCTGAACTTGCACCTTCTTCACTTTCTTCTTCTTGTTCTTCTTTCCTTTCTTAAAAGGTCGAGAACCAGAAGACGAACCTCCCACTAAGTTCACCGACTCCTTGTGAAGTTGGTGATCCTTCTCAAAGTTCTGAAGCAACCCCAGTAACCCATGGTAGTTCTCTTCAGGCTTTGTCATTCTATAATGAGTGAGGAATGGGAGATAAGACTTGGGCAGCGAGTTTAGTATTGCATCTTTCCCAAGCTACTCATGCAAGGGAAAGCCGAGCTTGCTCAATCATTCTATCAGCTCGATCATGTACAATACATGATCAGTGACAGAGGCACCATCCCGCATTTTGGCGTTGAAGATGGCACAACTAGTCTTGTGCCTCTCTATGTCATCGGGTGTGCCAAAGGCATCCTCCAACACTTGAAGTATGTCCTTTGGCTGAACCATCTTGAATCTGCGACTGAACTCGTCGCTCATGGCAGCCAGCATGATACAGCGCACCGTGGTCCGGTCACTGAGCCACTTCTGGTAAGTGTCTCTGACTGTTCCACGTGCATTGGCAGCTGGCTCCTCAGGTGCAGGAGCCATTATCACATATAGGATCCATTCATGCTCCAGGACTATCTTCAACTTTCGATACCAGCTATCGAAGTTGGGTCCCACCAACTTATCATTATCCAACAATGATCGGAGCAATAGGAAAGTGGCCATATTTGCACAAAGGAGAACCATAACCTAATTAGTAATTGATTCATTAAACCTAAAGATTTGGACTTTAATCAAAAGGTTTCTCCTACTATTTTATTCGAATTGGTAGCCTCTACCTCCAATTCGAAGAATTATCCTAATTTCTTAGTGGGTACTAGAATCCACTTAGACTGCACACAAACCCAACTTTGGTTAGCCAACCCATGTACATCTAAGGGTAGGTTCATAACCAATTATTTCTTTAAATAATTTCTAGTAATATTAATTTTTCTCCAGAAACCTAATCAATAGGCGTTGGCCTCCACTATAAGGATCCGGTTAGGTCCAACCATTAACATGATCATACTTGGTGTATCTAACCAACAAATGATTAAGCCCAACTTTGGTTGGCTCACCTAACCACCATTAGAGAGACACTTTCAAGTCATCATATGATGAGTAATAATTTCATTAGTCAACAAGCACCAGGTCTTTGGGTCTGCAATGATTATTGAGTTAATGGACTCATTATCAAACACCTTAATGGGAGGCTATGGCTCAGTTATCTCCATAACTTTATCATTTTAAGGACCTAATAATTTTAGAGGATTTAAATAATCTAGAGGATGAGGTCAGATGAACTAGCTTATCATGATCCTCCCACTGGCTTCACCAAGTCAGCTTAAGGGAGACCATTAAAAGGGCTAGTCTAGGAGCACCTAAATCAGTCACACTGATTTACCTAGCTGACATGGGTCAACTCGAATAGTCAAGTGATCCGATCAAAATATAATTTCACCAAGAGGCCAGGTAAGTTCGATCAGTGAGAGGGTCTGCCAAAGCTTGCCTTAGACACCATCAGAAATGGCCAGGTAAGCGGGCCCCCAATTAAAAACCACCGATCTGGTTTACCTTAGACACCAACTAATTTAATTAGTTTCGATTAGATCAACCTAATAGTTCGTGCTACATCGCTTAGCCAAGAATCAAGTCCATTTGGTTCTCGTTAAAGACATGGACTTGACCAACTACAACTATTGTAATTGATCTAGAGAATCCTTGACCTAATCTAAGACAACAATTGATTAGATTTAGTCAATTCTCTAATTAAGTCCATCTTCAATCTAACCATAGGTCTAACCCAATTAATGGACCTAATTCCCACTAACCCATTAACCCAATGTGTTATGGTTTGTGTCTTAGGTTCTTCAATTCACAATCCTAGAACCTAATCAAACAACTTCTTAATTCTTAATTAAGTTTTGGGCTGAGGGTTAGGTTCGGCTTTTCAAAAAATAATTTTATATTTGTAAAATAATTTTACAATATGATTCTACCAACCATATTGCATGTTTGATTCATAATCAAGATACAAGTGAAATAAACATGAAACTACTTTAGATCTAATCTAAACAGGTTCATGTAATTGAAACAATTTCAACTTTAAACAATTTTTTTGCACAAAAATTATTAACAAAGAGATTTTATTTTAGATTTAAATATATTTTAAATCTAATAAATTATAAATTTAATCTAGATCATATCTAAGAAATTTATGATTAAAGATAGATCTACACAAACTAGGACAACCTTTGCACTGTAAGGGGTAAACCTTACAGCAGGACAACCTTACAGTTCGTGATTGATCTAAAATTTTAATTTTAGATTTAATAATCAGATTATAAATTAGATCTAATCTAAGAAATAATTTAAGCATGTATAAATAATCATGTAATAAAGAACCTAGGCTCTGATACCAATTGTAGGAACCAGATCTAGGGTTTCAGGGTTAGATCTTGAAACTTTTTCAAGATCATACAGCGGAAGACTAAAATAAATCAAAATTTATTTTTTAAAATTAGAGAATCCCTAAATCTAAGATCCTATTACATGATTATTACATAGCATTAAATCAAAAATTAAAATATATAAATATAGCATGAACTACATGTTGATCATATCAACATGTTTCTATACTACATCTAATGTATGTATTAAACAATAGATAAGATCTATTACCTTGCAAGTTAGATATTCTAACCTCATTGATCCGAGCTTAAGGATGATGTTGTAAGCTGCACACGCATCCGACCTCTAGGAGTCGTCCACACGAGCCCACGAATCTCGATCAGAAGTCCTGCTTCAGGAAATCAGCATGGTATGCTAGTACTGCACTGATCCTTCTTTGATGGTTGATCAGGTACCTTCTTTTTCTTGATTTAGACTCTTTCAAAGATGAAAAGTATAAGGAGGAGTTTCAGATCTAAGACGCTCTCAGGAAACTCAAGATGGAGGGAGGAAAGATATGAAAACAAACAACCCTAGAAGAAGACCCTCTTCTTCTTCTCGTTTCTCTCTCTAGACACCCTAACTTGTGTCTTTTATATCTCCACGACCCAAAGGTATTTCTCTTTGATTTTTTGATATCTCAAAGGACTCTCAAATCTCTATCTTCTTCAAAAATTTTATAAATAAACTCATTTTATACAGAGAGATATGATAGAGTCCTTGTCTAGGTCAAATACCTAGTCAAGGCTTATCCAAACATGGCAAGTTAAGGGGCGCCCAACTCTTGAGCACCTCCTCCTTATTTTTGTACATGGATCATCAGCAAAGGGTGCACAGTATATACCCTAAAAGCCACGAAAATTCCAAAAAAATTTTGGATAAATTCAGTGCAAAATTGAAAGAGTTTTGGATTTCTAAAACTCTATCTTATAGAATTCGAAATCCAAACTTATTCCTTTTTTGATTTGATCCAAACCACCTTCCATGTAAGAAAGAAGAGAGGAGACCTTTTGTGAACATGGGAGAGACCTGGGAGAGAGCTTTTGTCGCACAAAATAAGAGGAGATTGGCATTGAATGAGAGAGAGGGTGTGGGGAAGGCTTATGTGGTGCAAGGTGGAATCCTAGTTTTACTAGGATTCTATCTTATGACTTATTTTAATTTGGTTTCTCAAATCAAATCAAATCAAAATTAGATCAACTCAATTAAAATAGGTCCTAACCCAAATAAAAATTTAATTTAATCAAATTAAATTAGATTTAAATCTAATTTAATTTTCTAATCAAATTAGAAATTAGATTGACCCAAGTCCTAGTTGAACTAGGACTAGTTTTTCCTTGCACTTAGCTTATCCAATAAACCAATTGGACTTGATCCAATCAAGCCCAAACTAAATCTAATTAAATCATATTTAATTAGACTTAATCTCAACCCATTGGCTTAATCAAATTAAGCCAATTAGCAATCGAATTGCTAATCGATCCTCCTGCAACACTTGCACTGGGTTAAATATCAATCGTATTGATCATTTAACCCTAGAACGATTCTTAATCATTGATCAACTATCCGATCGGATCATGAACTCTAATGTGTGTGACCTCATAGATTCAAACCTAAACTGGTAGTATAGAAACAAATTCTTATACCAATCGAAGTGACCATCTAGCAATGGTACCCGACGATCGGATAGGTCGAATGTGTAGAACAACATCCTTAGAACCCATGCGGATATAGTTTTCATATAATTCATCCCCTTGACCAAAATGATCATAGGACACCCCAGAGTTCAACTGTCAACTCTGATCAGGTTGTCCACATTGTATTTCAAAATATCAAATCCATCTAATGGATTACCCTGGACAAGGTTTTGCTAAATTGAAATACAGCGACTCATTCTTCTCCAACTCTTGGAGTGGTCAATCCCATCTCGATCACACTCTGACTTCGCAAGTACTTGACTGTGCCCAGAAGCCTTCCATCCTTGAATTAAAAATTCAGTTAGTCCAGTACCAAAGCACAGTGAGTTGCTTGCAAGTCACTGAGGCATTCTCAGGTCTAAGGGACACTTATACCTATATCCCATCAGAGACATTCTCGACAGCAGAATACTCTGGAGTTGGTCATGTTCAATGATGATGTACTAGTATATCTCACCTGTATGTCATACCAGTGTCTCCACACTCTTTGGTTAAGAGGACAACCAACCCATATGGCCTACAGCGACCTATGCTCGATAGAAGCTGTCGTCCTTATTAACAGCCTATCATTTGGTCGTGAACTGTTTTAAGGACTAATCGATAAATCCTCTCTTTATCGAATCTAAATAGTCCTAAGGACTTCATCATAACAACAGAGTTCATTAGAAGATGAAAGCTTATGATGAAGATGCCAAATATATTTTATTTATTAACAAATCAATTATAATACTTGATTGCTCAACCGTCAACAGCTTGACGATTAGCTTTTGGGACATATTTCCCAACATTATGCGGTAACCATATATATGAATTTTAAAATATTTTTTTATGATAATTCGACCCATCTAGATGTTAAAAATTATTGCTAGATGGTATCTCAATTAGTGCAGAAATTGGTTCTTATGCTACCGATTTAGTGTTTGAACCTATGGAGTCATGCACACAAGCCAGACAAAGTAAGAAAGTATTAGCCTATGTTTATGTGTCCAATTTAGAAATACTTGATTTGATTGAACATATAAGCTAACTTGATTGAGAATTAAGTTATGGGTCAAACGAAATTGAAGAGTTAACTATGTCTAGCTAGTACTACACATGATATTCAGATTCGATCTCGGGGATGAACAGTTTCTAGTCTATAATCCATGAAGCATATGAGAGATTAGATTTAAGTGCTAAATTTTAGATTAGATCTGAATTAATTAGACTTAATTGGGTCTAAAATTCTAAGTTAGACTCAGTACAAAAGTCCTAAAGAGTTTGAAATTGATAGCTTTTCAAAATTATTTCTAGCTAGCTTCGAATTGAATTCGAATCAAATCTATTTTGGATGAAATATTAGAAATTCTACTTGAACTAGAATTTTTCTCTCTTATGGGCCGACCAGCACCTGGAATCTTGTTGGTTGTGGGTGTCCGATGTGGGTGTGGGATTGGATGCAATGTGGTTGCTATATGTGATGGTAATTGTATCTCATGTAGGAGTCCTTCTTTCATAAGTATTAGACTGATTCAAAATATGTTTGAGTTATGAGTCCTATACTTATGGATTATGAGAATTATCTATAAATAAAGAGGATCTCTGTCTATTGATGCATAAAAAAAAATAGCAAATAAATCAGATTGAGAGAAGAGAGAAACAGAGAAAGAGGCATGAGAAGAGAGAAGCTCTTCTTTCTCTCCTTGGCATCTCCCATTGGTGCCGTCCTCTCTCTCCTTGCCATGGGCCCACCTTGGGTGTCCCCTTACTGGTGTGAGGCATCATACTAGCACCTCTTCTCCTTCGTTTGATTGGATTGCAAAGATAATTTGATTGGAGTTCATCCTACTTTTCTGCAGCGTATGTCGTGCATGCAAAGTAGATGGTCTGCACATCTGGGCCTCCGTGAAGGTTTGTTTTAGATTTTTAAAGATTTGATCTCGATTTCACTACTAATCAGGTAAGGATTTCATTCTTAATAATGTAGATTAATAAAAAAATTTTAGAACCTAGGTTATTCAAAGAGAAACAGTTTTTCTTTCCTTCATAAGCCACACATGGGTCTGGACATTCATTTGTTAGATGCACTTGGTGTGGTTATATTAATGGTTGGACTTAATCATGATTTTTAGTGGAGGTGCCACATGCCTGCTGAGGAGATGGCAGGGGCAAAATATATTACTATAAATTATTTGAAAAAATAATTGATTAAAAATCTTTCCATAGATAACAGGGATTGGCTGAGCCACACTCAGGCCCATGTGCAGTCTATATGGATTCTAGTATCTACTAAGGGATTAATGTAATTTTTTGAATTGGAGGTAGAGGCTACCAATTCGTATAAAATAGTGAGAGAATCTTTAGACTAAAGTCCAAACTTTTAGGACTAAATAATTCATATACTAATACAGTTTTATTTTTTTAGCAATGGCTAATACTTTATCATTTTGCTTACTGTAAGACAGTGACAGACTCACCGAACCTAATTTCGATAATTGGTATTGAAAGCTCAAGATTGCCTTGGAGCATGAGAGGATCCTATATGTTATTACGGATCCTGCACTTGAGGAGCCAGTCCCGAACACTCATGGTGTGGTCCGAGATATTTATTAAAAGTGGCTCAATGACCAAATCACTGTATGTTGCATCATGCAGGTGATTAAGAATGATGAGTTCAATCGTAAATTTGAGAATATTCAATTGAAGAAAATACTTCAAGTGTTGAATGAGTCCTTCGGTACTCCTGATGATGTTGAGAGATACAAAATATCTTGTGTTATTTTCAACACCTGGATGAGATAAGGGGCACTGATCACTGATCATGTACTATATATGATCGAGCTGATCGAGCATCCAAGTAAACTCAGATTTTTCTTGTATGAGCAACTAGGGAAGGATGCGATATTGAACTCTTTGTCCAAGTCCTATCAACCTTTTCTTAGTCATTATAGAATAATTAAACCTACAGAAAACTACTATGATTTGCTAGGATTACTGTAGACCTTTGAAAAGAATCACTGGCTGCAAAAAGAGTCAGTGAATATGATGGGTGGTTCTTCTTTTGGGCATCGTCCTTTTAAAAAAGGAAAGAAAAAGAATAAAAAGAAGGTGCTGTTGAAATTTTGGATGTAAAGCATACATCTGTATTTCAAAACTTAATTTTCTAAACACCGCAGTGGAGAATAAGATTAAAATAATTTTAATTTAGATTTTATATGTATAAAAATATAAAACCACATGTATTTATTTCATATACTGAAATTAATATATACTGAAATTTAGATTGTGATCAAATCACATACCTGTTTCATAATTTTTTTCTTCAAATCTAGATCTAGAAGAGACGAGGCTCTCTGTTAGCCGCACAAGTATCCGGTCTCTATGAGTATCTACTCAGGATCAGTCTAGAACAGTCCTCTAAAATCTAAATTTTGAATCTTCAAAATTTAGCCTGTTGAATCTGAACGAAGCCTGGATCGTGATCAACACTTGATCTTTCTCCTTGATTTTCTTCTTCTCCTCTTCTCTGAATTTTTCTCCTTGCTTGATGTTGCCACAAAACACCAGCAACCACCAATTAGTGGGATGCCCAACACCTTGGGCATGAGAATCCTTGGGACTCGCATCCCAAGGGATATGGCGTGGGAACGCCTAAGGAAAGGAGAAAGAGGGAGGAAGAGAGGGCGTGGGGCTCCTTTGGGCATGGAGAGGGGCTAGCCTTATTTGCTTTAGGACCTTAGGAGAGGTCCCCTTTTATAGGCACAAAGATTGAATCATATTCAATCTCAAAGTACAAGTCCTACTTGCGTTAGGTTTCTTCTTTTATTAAGTTATCCAACTTATATTAGGAACCCTTATTGGCGCCAACTATTGGAGCCATTGCACCCATAAATAAGCACCCTCTTTTGCACCCAAGAGATACCCCATATAAGAACTAAAAGCCCTCTAATCAATGGATACACCCAAATTGAACAATTCAAAGTGACACCCTATAATAACTATCAAAAAGATTCATAAGAGATTTGCACCCTTAATTTATGTGATCCATAACTTTAGACACCCAACAATTGGAGTCTCATGAATCTTATTCATGTAGATAATTAGCAGGTAATTAAGTTAGAATTAACTTATCAAATAAGTAATCCTAACTGAAAGAGAAATTGGATCCAACCATGTGCTAGCAAGGTTACCATGAACCCAATGGGTTTCTCTAAACCTATTGATACTTCGTAAGCTCAATTACTAATTCCAGGCATGATCTCTTTGTTGTGTGACCTCATAGGTTCAATTCATCTGGTCGTGAGACATACAATGATCTCTATCATTTATCATTGAAACTCTTTTCAATGGGTCAGAATAATTTCACTCTAACTCAATAAAGATTGATGATCCAAAATAACCCTAGTGAGCTCTCACAATCCATCAATGACATCTAGCAGTATATAGTGGTAATCCAATAGAATTGAAATAAACCTCTAGATATAGTTAACATGTGATTCAATCCCTCTATCATGAGTCCCGACTAGATGGCAGGTCATGGATAAATCTGTTGGGAAATGTGTCCCAAAAAGCCAATCGTCAAGCTGTTGACGGTTGAGCAACCAAGTATTGTAATTGATTTGTTAATAAATAAAATATATTTGGCATTTTCATCATAAGCTTTCATCTTCTAATGAACTCCGTTGTTATGATGAAGTCCTTAGGACTATTTAAGTTCGATAAAGAGAGGATTTATCGATTAGTCCTTAAAACTGTTCACGACCAAATGATAGGCTGTTAATAAGGACGACAGCTTCTATCGAGCATAGGTCGCTGTAGGCCATATGGGTTGGTTGTCCTCTTAACCAAGGAGTGTGGAGACACTGGTATGGCATACAGGTGAGATGTAAGGGTACATCATCATTGAACGTGACCAACTCCAGAGCATTCTGCTGTCGAGAATGTCTCTGATGGGATATAGGTATAAGTGTCCCTTAGACTTGAGATCATCTCAGTGACTTGCAAGCAACTCACTGTGCTTTGGTACTGGACTAACTGAATTTCTAATTCAGGGACGGAAGGCTTCTGGGCACAGTCAAGTACTTGCGAAGTCAGAGTGTGATCGAGATGGGATTGACCACTCCAAGAGTTGGAGAAGAATGAGTCGCTGTATTTCAATTTAGCAAAACCTTGGCCAGGGTAATCCATCAGATGGATTTGATATTTTGAAATACAATGTGGACAACCTGATCAGAGTTGACAGTTGAGCTCTGGGGTGTCCTATGATCATTTTGGTCAAGGGGATGAATTATATGAAAACTATATCCGCATGGGTTCTAAGGATGTTGTTCTACACATTCGACCTATCCGGTCGTCGGGTATCATTGCTAGATGGTCACTTCGATTGGTATAGGAATTTATTTCTATGCTACCGGCTTAGGTTCGGACCTATGAGGTCACACACATTAGAGTTCATAATCCGATCAGATGGTTGATCAACGATTAAGAATCGTTCTAGGGTTAAATGATCAATACGATTGACATTTAACCCAGTACAAGTGTTACAGGAGGATCGATTAGCAATTTGATTGCTAATTGGCTTAATTTGATTAAGTCAATGGGCTGAGATTAAGTATAATTAAATATGATTTAATTAGATTTGGTTTGGGCTTGATTGGATTAAGTCCAATTGGTTTATTGGATAAGCCAATTGCAAGGAAAGACTAGTCCTAGTTCAACTAGGACTTGGGTCAATCTAATTTCTAATTTGATTAGAAAATTAAATCAGATTTAAATATAATTTAATCTGATTAAATTAGATTCTTAATTGGGTTAAGACCTATTTTAATTGGATTGATCTAATTTTGATTTGATTTGGTTTGGGAAACCAAATTAAAACAAGTTATGAGACAGAATCCTAGTAGGACTAGGATTCCACCTTGCGCCACATAAACCTTCTCCACGCCCTCTCTCTTATTCAACACCAATATCCACTTATTTTGTGTGACAAAAGCCCTCTCCCAGATCTCTTCCACATTCACAAAAGGTCTCCTCTCTTCTTTCTTATATGGAAGGTGATTTGGATCAAATCTAAAAGGAATAAGTTTGGATTTCGAATTCTATGAGATAGAGTTTTAGAAATCCAAAACTCTTTCAATTTTGCACCGAATTTATCCAATTTTTTTTTGGAATTTTCATGGCTTTTAGGGTTTACATTGTACACCCTTTTTTGATAATCCATGAACGAAAATATGGAGGAGGTGCTCAAGAGTTGGGCATCCCTTTACTTGCCATGTTTGGATAAGCCTTGACTAGGTGTTTGACTTAGACAAGGACTCTATCATATCTCTCTATATAAGATGAGTTTCTTCATGAAATTTTAAGAGGAGATAGATATTTGAGATACCTTTCTGCCATCCAAAAATCAGAGTGAAATACTTTTGGATTGTGGAGATATAAAAGATGCAAGTTTGGGCATTTAGAGAGAAAAACGTGAAGAAGAAGAGGGTCTTCTTCTAGGGTTTTTATTTTCATATCTTTCCTCCTTCCATCTTGAGTTTCCTGAGAGCGTCTCAGATCTGAAACTCCTCCTTCTACTTTCCATCTTTGGAAGAGTCCAAATCAAGAAGAAGGAGGCACCTGATCAACCATCAAAGAAGGATCAGCGCAGTACTAGCATACTGTGCTGATTTCCTGAAGCAGGACTTCTGATCGAGATTCGTGGGCTCGTGTGGACGACTCCTAGAGGCCGGACGCGTGTGCGGCTTGCAACATCATCCTTAAGCCCGGATCAGCGAGGTTAGAGCATCTAACTTGCAAGGTAATAGATCTGATCTATTATTTAATACATACATTAGATGTAGCTAGTATAGAAACATGTTGATATGATCAACATGTAGTTCATACTATATTTATATATATTTTAATTTTTGATTTAATGCTATGTAATAATCATGTAATAGGATCTTAGATCTAGGGATTTTCTGATCTTAGAAAATAAATTTTGATTTATTTTAGTCTTCCACTGTATGATCTTGAAAAAGTTTCAAGATCTAACCCTGAAACCCTAGATCTGGTTCCTACAATTGGTATCAGAGCCCAGGTTCTTTATTACATGATTATTTATACATGCTTAGATTATTTTTTAGATTAGATCTAATTTATAATCTGATTATTAAATCTGAAATTAAAATTTTAGATCAATCACAAACTGCAAGGTTGTCCTGCTGTAAGGTTTACCCCTTACAGTGCAAAGGTTGTCCTAGTTTGTGTAGATCTATCTTTAATCATAAATTTGTTAGATATGATCTAGATTAAATTTATGATTTATTAGATTTAAAAGATGTTTAAATCTGAAATAAAATCTCTTTGTTAATAATTTTTATGCAAAGAAATTATTTAAAGTTGAAATTGTTTCAATTACATGAACCTGTTTAGATTAGATCTAAAGTAGTTTCATGTTTATTTCACTTGCATCTTGATTATGAATCAAACATGCAATATGATTGGTAGAATCATATTGTAAAATTATTTTACAAATATGAAAATAATTTTTGAAAAGCCGAACCCAACCCTCAGCCCAAAACTTAATTAAGAATTAAGAAGTTGTTTGATTAGGTTCTAGGATTGTGAATTGAAGAACCTAAGACACAAATCATAACACATTGGGTTAATGGGTTAGTGGAAATTAGGTCCATTAATTAGGTTAGACCTATGGTTAGATTAAAGATGGACTTAATTAGAGAATTGACTAAATCTAATCAATTGTTGTCTTAGATTAGGTCAAGGATTCTCTAGATCAATTACAATAGTTGTAGTTGGTCAAGTCCATGTCTTTAACGAGAACCAAATGGACTTGATTCTTGGCTAAGCGGTCTAGCACGAACTGTTAGGTTGATCTAATCAAAACTAATTAAACCAGTTGGTGTCTAAGGTAAACCAGACCGGTGGTTTTTAATTGGGAGCCCGCTTACCTGGCCATTCATGATGGTGTCTAAGGCAAGCTTTGGCAGACCCTCCCACTGATCAAACTTACCTGGCCTCTTGGTGAAATTATGTTTTGATCGGATCACTTGACTATTCGAGCTGACCCATGTCAGCTAGGTAAATCAGTGTGACTGATTTAGGTGCTCCTAGACCAGCCCTGGTCTCCCTTAAGCTGACTTGGTGAAGCCAGTGGGAGGATCATGATAAGCTGGTTCATTTGACCTCATCCTCTATATTATTTAAATCCTCTAAAATTATTAGGTCCTTAAAATGATAAAGTTATGGAGATAACTGAGTCATAGCCTCCCATTAAGGTGTTTGATAATGAGTCCATGAACTCAATAATCATTGCAGACCCAAAGGCCTGGTGCTTGTTGACTAATGGAATTATCACTCATCATATGACGACTTGGAAGTATCTCTCTAATGGTGGTTAGGTGAGCCAACCAAAGTTGGGCTTAATCATTCGTTGGTTAGATACACCAAGTATGATCATGTTAATGGTTGGACCTAACTGGATCCTTACAGTGGAGGCCAAAGCCTACGATTAGATTTCTGGGGCAAAATTAAAATTACTAGAAATTGTTTAGAGAAACAATTGGTTATGAACCTACCCTTAGATGTACATGGGTTGGCCAACCAAAGTTGGGCTTGTGTGCAGTCTAAGTGGATTCTAGTACCTGCTAAGGAATTAGGGTAATTCCTCGAATTGGAGGTAGAGGCTACCAATTCGAATAAAATAGTGGGAGAAACCTTTTGATTAAAGTCCAAATCTTTAGGTTTAATGAATCAATTACTAATTAGGTTATGGTTCTCCTTTGTGCAAATATGGCCACTTCCCTATCACTCTGATCATTGTTGGACAATGATAAGTTGGTGGGATCCAACTTCGATAGCTGGTATCAAAAGTTGAAGATAGTCCTGGAGCATGAACGGATCCTATATGTGATAATGGATCCTGCACCTGAGGAGCCAGCTGTCAATGCACGTGGAACAGTCAGAGACACTTACCAGAAGTGGCTCAGTGACCGGACCACGGTGCGTTGTATCATGCTAGCTGCTATGAGCGACGAGTTCAGTCGCAAATTCGAGATGGCTCAGCCAAAGGACATGCTTCAAGTGTTGGAGGATGCCTTTGGCACACCCGATGACGTGGAGAGGCACAAGACTAGTTGTGCCATCTTCAACGCCAAAATGCGGGATGGTGCCTCTGTCACTGATCATGTATTGTACATGATCGAGCTGATGGAACGATTGAGCAAGCTCGGCTTTCCCTTGCATGAGCAGCTTGGGAAAGATGCAATACTGAACTCGCTGCCCAAGTCTTATCTCCCATTCCTCACTCATTATAGAATGACAAAGCCTGAAGTAAACTACCATGGATTACTGGGGTTACTTCAGAACTTTGAGAAAGATCACCAACTCCATAAAGAGTCGGTGAACTTAGTGGGAGGTTCATCTTCTGGTTCTCGACCCTTTAAGAAAGGGAAGAAGAACAAGAAGAAGAAAGTAAAGAAGGTGCAAGTTCAGGCTAGGACAACTGTGCAGTGTCAGACCAAAAAGATCAAACCCGATAAGAGTCAAGCTGAATGCTTCTTTTGCAAGAAGCGGAGGCACTGGAAGAGGAACTGTCCCCAGTACATTGCCTCCCTAGACCCGAACAGGCAGAGAAAGCAGCAAGTTGTTGCTGGGCAAGGTATTTATATGATAACTCCTTGCAATTTCTCTATTTGTGATATAACTGACTGGGTATTGGATACCGGTAGCCCTTACCATATTTGCAATTCGTTGCAGGGGTTGCAGGTCAGTAGGAGATTCGAGCAAGGCGAGAGGTTCCTGAACGTTGGAGATGGAAGACCAGTTCCAGTTCTAGTATTAGGAATCTTGAAACTTGTATTTGAATCCCATATCGTTGTTCTTAATGATTGTCATTTCTGTCCCAGTTTCTTTTTAAATATCATTTCTGTAGGCCTTCTGGCCAAAAATAATTATGAAATTTCAATAAAGAAACAAATTTGTAATATCATTGAGAATGGTGTTACTATTTTTTGTGGACATTTGAACAATGGTGTGTATATGTTATCACAACCTGTTAATGTAGTCTATTCAACTGGCAAGCACCCTAGATTAGATAGTGTGTCAGATATCTACTTATGGCACTGTAGGCTAGGTCATATAAACAAGAACAGAATAAACAGGTTGACTCAAGAGGGAATCCTCGAAGTAAGTGATTGTGAATCACTTCCAACCTGTGAGTCCTGTCTTCTTGGTAAAATGACCAAGTCACCTTTTACTGGAAAAGGTGAGAGAGCTACTGAGCTCTTGAGCCTAGTACATACTGATGTATGTGGGCCCATGAGCACCAGTGCTAGAGGTGGATATTTCTACTTCATAACTTTCACGGATGACCTATCCCGATATGGATATGTCTATCTGATGAAACATAAGTCGGATTCATTTGAAATGTTCAAACGATTCTGAAGTGAAGTAGAAAAATAAACTGGGAAGAGTATTAAAACTCTTCGATCTGATCGAGGAGGAGAATACCTTTCTAGTGAGTTTCTCACATATCTAGGAGAGAATGGGATTCTTTCTCAATGGACTCCTCCAGGAACACCACAGCATAATGGTGTGTTTGAAAGGAGGAATCGGATTTTGTTAGACATGGTCCGATCCATGATGGGTTTTTTGCTAGCTTGCTGATATCCTTCTGGGGATATGCACTCGAATCGGCCTGTTATCTGTTAAATAGGATTTCAAGTAAGTCTGTAATTAAGACTCCATATGAGATATGGATAGGGCGTAAGCCAGTACTTTCACACCTTAGGGTCTGGGGGTGCCCGGCCTATGTCAAACGATTAGTCACAGACAAACTTGGACCTAGGTCTGACAAATGCTCATTCATAGGGTGCCCCAAAGAGATAAAAGGATATTTTTTCTACCATGCTGATGTTCAAAAGGTGTTCGTCAGCCTTAAGGCAATCTTTTTAGAAAAGGAGTTCCTTGGTGAAGGAACCGTTGCCTCTAAGGTTGAACTTGATGAAGTTCAACAGGTAGAAGGACCGACACCAATAGCTGAACCTGAGTCAGATATGATTAGATCAGATCCGGAGCCCAATATACCTGCACCATTAAGGTGATCCGGTAGAGTACCACGTCAGCCGGACAGATACTACGGTTTCTTGATCCGGGACGGTGATCCCATTGAACTTGATGAGAATAATGAGGATCCGATCACCTATATGGATGCAATGCAGAGACCTGATTCCGAGAAATGGCTTGAAGCCATGAAATCCGAAATGGAGTCCATGAAGGTCAACGATGTATGGACATTGGTTGACCCACCTGAAGGGGTTAAACCCATTGGGTGTAAATGGGTCTTCAAAAGGAAAAGGAGCACGACAGAAAGGTAGAGACCTATAAAGCCTGTCTGGTTGCCAAGGGGTACCGTCAACGTTAAGGTATTGACTATGACGAGACATTTTCTCCTGTGGCAATGCTCAAATCCATTCGGATAATGCTTGCAATAGCTGCCCATCTGGATTATTAGATCTGGCAGATGGATGTAAAGACAGCTTTCCTGAATGGAGAGCTGACCGAAGAGGTGTATATGATACAACCTGAGGGGTTTACATCCACAGATGAGTCCAAGGTGTGCAAGCTTCAGAGATCCATTTATGGATTGAAGAAAGCTTCTCGGAGTTGGAACATGCGTTTTGATAAGATGATCAAAACGTATGGCTTCATTAAGAATGGAGAAGATCCCTGCATCTATAAATGGGCAAATGGTCCAGTTGTGGTATTCCTTGTCTTGTACGTGGATGACATTCTCTTAATCGGGAATGACATCCCCGCACTACAGGGAATAAAAGTTTGGTTATCATCACAGTTCTCCATGAAGGACTTGGGTGAAGCATCCTACATCCTAGGGATGAAGATCTATAGGGATAGATCTAAAAGGATGCTTGGGTTATCCCAGTCCATGTACATAGATACTGTGCTGAAGAGGTTCAGCATGGAGAATTCTAAGAAGGGCTATCTACCGATAGGCCAAAGAATTTCTCTCTCTAAGAAGGATTGTCCGACAACTCCTGAAGAGAGAGAGCGTATGAGTAGAGTCCCATATGCTTCAGCCGTGGGATCTATCATGTACGCCATGACATGTACAAGACCAGATGTGGCATACTCACTAGGAGTAGTGAGTAGATACCAATCTGATCCTGGAGAAAACCACTGGAAAGTGGTTAAAGCCATCCTTAAGTATTTGAGAAATACTAAGGACCAATGGTTGGTTTATGGCGAGTCAGATCTGAAACTTGTGGGGTTCACAGACTCCAGCTTTTAATCTGACCATGATGATAGCAGGAGTGTGTCGGGTTATATCTTTACTCTGAATGGTGGAGCCATCTGCTGGAAGAGTTCCAAGCAGCATACTATGGCGGACTCTGTTTGTGAAGCAGAGTACATCGCAGCATCGGATGCCGCGAAGGAAGTTGTGTGGCTGAGGAAATTCATCAATGAGCTTGGAGTAGCATCCTCCTTCGATGGTCCAGTCCTGCTCTACTGCGACAGCACTGGTGCCATAGCTCAGGTGAAGGAATCCAAAGTACACCAGCAGATGAAGCATATTTTACATCGCTTCCACTCAATCTGAGAGATCGTGGATCGAGGTGACATCGACTTTCAGAAGATCGACAGAAAAGAGAACCTAGCCGACCCCTTCACTAAGGCCCTGGCAATAAAGGAGTTCGACAACCATAAGTCGAAGGTGGGTATTAGATACTGTGCCGAGTGGCTTTAGGACAAGTGGGAGTTGTTGGGAAATGTGTCCCAAAAAGCCAATCGTCAAGCTGTTGACGGTTGAGCAACCAAGTATTGTAATTGATTTGTTAATAAATAAAATATATTTGGCATTTTCATCATAAGCTTTCATCTTCTAATGAACTCCATTGTTATGATGAAGTCCTTAGGACTATTTAAGTTCGATAAAGAGAGGATTTATCGATTAGTCCTTAAAACTGTTCACGACCAAATGATAGGCTGTTAATAAGGACGACAGCTTCTATCGAGCATAGGTCGCTGTAGGCCATATGGGTTGGTTGTCCTCTTAACCAAGGAGTGTGGAGACACTGGTATGGCATACAGGTGAGATGTAAGGGTACATCGTCATTGAACGTGACCAACTCCAGAGCATTCTGCTGTCGAGAATGTCTCTGATAGGATATAGGTATAAGTGTCCCTTAGACTTGAGATCACCTCAGTGACTTGCAAGCAACTCACTGTGCTTTGGTACTGGACTAACTGAATTTCTAATTCAGGGACGAAAGGCTTCTGGGCACAGTCAAGTACTTGCGAAGTCAGAGTGTGATCGAGATGGGATTGACCACTCCAAGAGTTGGAGAAGAATGAGTCGCCGTATTTCAATTTAGCAAAACCTTGGCCAGGGTAATCCATCAGATGGATTTGATATTTTGAAATACAATGTGGACAACCTGATCAGAGTTGACAGTTGAGCTCTGGGGTGTCCTATGATCATTTTGGTCAAGGGAATGAATTATATGAAAACTATATCCGCATGGGTTCTAAGGATGTTGTTCTACACATTCGACCTATCCGGTCGTCGGGTATCATTGCTAGATGGTCACTTCGATTGGTATAGGAATTTGTTTCTATGCTACCGGCTTAGGTTCGGACCTATGAGGTCACACACATTAGATTTCATGATCCGATCAGATGGTTGATCAACGATTAAGAATCGTTCTAGGGTTAAATGATCAATACGATTGACATTTAACCCAGTACAAGTGTTACAGGAGGATCGATTAGCAATTTGATTGCTAATTGGCTTAATTTGATTAAGTCAATGGGCTGAGATTAAGTCTAATTAAATATAATTTAATTAGATTTGGTTTGGGCTTGATTGGATCAAGTCCAATTGGTTTATTGGATAAGCCAAGTGCAAGGAAAGACTAGTCCTAGTTCAACTAGGACTTGGGTCA
This sequence comes from Elaeis guineensis, assembly GCF_000442705.2. NCBI lineage: Eukaryota > Viridiplantae > Streptophyta > Magnoliopsida > Arecales > Arecaceae > Elaeis > Elaeis guineensis. The sequence continues at coordinate 71,680,231 of NC_026003.2, forward strand.
ATCTAATTTCTAATTTGATTAGAAAATTAAATCAGATTTAAATATAATTTAATCTGATTAAATTAGGTTCTTAATTGGGTTAAGACCTATTTTAATTGGATTGATCTAATTTTGATTTGATTTGGTTTGGGAAACCAAATTAAAACAAGTTATGAGACAGAATCCTAGTAGGACTAGGATTCCACCTTGCGCCACATAAACCTTCTCCACGCCCTCTCTCTTATTCAACACCAATCTCCACTTATTTTGTGTGACAAAAGCCCTCTCCCAGATCTCTCCCATGTTCACAAAAGGTCTCCTCTCTTCTTTCTTACATGGAAGGTGATTTGGATCAAATCTAAAATGAATAAGTTTGGATTTCGAATTCTATGAGATAGAGTTTTAGAAATCCAAAACTCTTTCAATTTTGCACCGAATTTATCCAAATTTTTTTTGGAATTTTTGTGGCTTTTAGGGTTTACATTGTACACCCTTTTCTGGTGATCCATGCACGAAAATATGGAGGAGGTGCTCAAGAGTTGGGCGTCCCTTTACTTGCCATGTTTGGATAAGCCTTGACTAGGTGTTTGACCTAGACAAGGACTCTATCATATCTCTCTATATAAGACGAGTTTCTTTGTGAAATTTTAAGAGGAGATAGATATTTGAGATACCTTTCTTCCATCCAAAAATTAGAGAGAAATACTTTTGGATCGTGGAGATATAAAAGATGCAAGTTTGGGCGTTTAGAGAGAAAAACGTGAAGAAGAAGAGGGTCTTCTTCTAGGGTTTTTATTTTCATATCTTTCCTCCTTCCATCTTGAGTTTCCTGAGAGCATCTCAGATCTGAAACTCCTCCTTCTACTTTCTATCTTTGGAAGAGTCCAAATCAAGAAGAAGGAGGCACCTGATCAACCATCAAAGAAGGATCAGCGCAGTACTAGCATACTGTGCTGATTTCCTGAAGCAGGACTTCTGATCGAGATTCGTGGGCTCGTGTGGATGACTCCTAGAGGCCGGACGCGTGTGCGGCTTGCAATATCATCCTTAAGCCCGGATCAGCGAGGTTAGAGCATCTAACTTGCAAGGTAATAGATCTGATCTATTATTTAATACATACATTAGATGTAGCTAGTATAGAAACATGTTGATATGATCAACATGTAGTTCATACTATATTTATATATATTTTAATTTTTGATTTAATGCTATGTAATAATCATGTAATAGGATCTTAGATCTAGGGATTTTCTGATCTTAGAAAATAAATTTTGATTTATTTTAGTCTTCCACTGTATGATCTTGAAAAAGTTTCAAGATCTAACCCTGAAACCCTAGATCTGGTTCCTAGAAAATCGTCAAACCTCAACATCAGTCATATGATAGATTCGATTAGATCAAATCCAGATACGATATCTATGAAAACTCTTTTCCATCAATCACTCTACTATGGCCATAGATTCATAGACTTAGCTTCTTAAATCTCATAGGACTACTTCTTTCTATCAAGGTCGATAGATCCTATCTTGATGCACACTCTACTCCTATAGTAGACCAACTATCGCCAATATCCACTACAAGGGCTCATTGAGATCCATATTTATGTGTTAATCAAACTCTAGCAGCCTCACAGTGAGTAGTAGTACCATCTCAAGTCAAAGGATCAGTCACACAACTACAGCATCGAGATAATCACTGACGATTGAAAAAAAATCTAAGTGATCTCTCGTATGGTCACGCTCAGTGCTAGTTATTCTTCAACAACCATCCGCACTTGTCGCCCTGTGTCTCTACACAGCAGACTAGAGACCCATCTATCCTGAAGAAAGTGATTTATGCACCAGTCTATTTGGATCTATTACCATCCTCATGATGATCCTATGATCGAAAGCCATTAGAAATTAAATACATATCTCTAATTCTTAACACCTTGAGAATATGTATCGAAACTAATTTCATGGATGATTCAAGGACACATTACACTTAAATAAAAAAAAATTTGTCCTTTTATTGATCATATAAGTATATTAAGTATAAAATTATATCCTATATTTATTACAATGTGTCAGTCATATTGGCTTCTAGGACATACATCTAACAATCTCCCACTTGGACTAAAGCCAATTGGCCATAAATCTAAGTCCCATCTTGTCAAGGTAGACTTTCATTTTTGGTTGACCCTACTATTTAGTCAGCGGGTCTGCCACGTTATCTACGGAGTCTACTCTTCACACCTCGATATGAGGTAGTCACGTATATTGCTACTCTATATGTTTGGACTTCTGGTGAGACCTTGAGCTCCTTAGCAAGGGCTATGGTGCCATTGTCTTTACAATACTGTGTCATGGCATAACATCCAGTTCTACAACTAATATTAGAGTCAGAATTCATCTTACACATCTACAGTATAGTCAGCCTCCAAGATCGCATATTTAGAACCCTTCTAATATATCGAACAAGAATACACCCTCAACTTGTAACTGAAAATCACCTCCAAAGATCAAAAATAGATCCTTAGTCCTTCTTAAGTACTTAAGGATGTTCTTCACATCTATCCAGTGCTCATCATCTGGATTCGACTGATACCTGCTCGTGACACTTACGGTAAGGGCAATATCAGGTTGAGTACATAGCATGGCATACATGAGCCTCTCTATGACCAAGGCATAAGGAATCCTACTCATGTGTTGCACCTCCTCAGATGTGGTTGGACACATCATCTTGGAGAGACTAATACCATGCCTAAGAGGTAAGAAACCTCTTTTGGAGTTTTTCATGCTGAAACTTTTCAGCATTTTTTCTATGTACGGCTTTTGTGATGGGTCAAGCATCCATCTAGGTCTATCCCTATAGACCTTTATTCTAACAATATAGGATACTTTCTCTAGATATTTCATGGAGAATTTCTTGGACAACCATCTTTTGACCATGGTCAGTATGGGAATGTCATTTTCAATAAGGAGAATATTATCTATGTATAATACGAGGAAGGTGATCGTGCTCCCACTGACCCTCTTGTATACACAAGGTTCCTCTTCATTTTTGATGAAATCAAATGATTTGATTGCCTAATCAGAATGATGATTCCAACTTCGATAAGCTAGCTTCAATCCATATATGGACCTTTGTAGCTTGCAGACTCTGTGATCACCATCACCGGATGTGAAACCCATAAGCTGCTCCATAAAGATATCTTCCTCAAGATATCTATTTAGGAAGATAGTTTTCATATCCATCTGTCAGATTTCATAATCATAATAAGCTGCAACAGCAAGTAGAGTGCGGATGGATTTTAGCATGGCTACGGATGAGAAGATTTTTTGATAGTCAATGCCTTCACGCTGACTATAACCTTTAGCCACAACCCTAGCTTTATAGGTCTCTACCTTACCATCGGCACCTATCTTCCTTTTGTAGATCTATTTACACTTAATAGGTACAATACCTTCAGGTGGATCCACTAAAGTTCAGACTTGATTTGAATGCATCGAGTCAATTTTTGACTTCATTGTATCTAACCACTTCTCAGAATCGATATCAGACATCGCCTCGTCAAAGGTATTGAGATCATCACCATGACCCCTATCTCCCATAAAGAATATTTTCTTTACTTTCTCTGTAAGCACACCCATGTACCTTTCAGGAGGTTGGAAGATCCTGCTAGATCTACGAGATGGTAGAGGAACATCAACTACTAGCTCATGAATTACAAGTTTCTGAGGATCTATAGCTCTGGGCTCTTCAGAGACCTTCTCTTCGAGCTCCACTAACCTCCCACTGCCGCCATCCTGGATAAACTATGTTTCTAGGAATATGGAATTTCAACTCATAATCACATTGTGATCTTGTAAAAAGTAAAAGTAGTATCTCATGGATTCTTTTGGATACCTAATAAAATGAGCTATAATAGATCTATCCTCCAACTTTTCCGCCATCTGTCTTTTGACATAGGTCAGACATCCCCAAGTCTTAAGATAAACCTAGACTCGACTTCTTATCGAATCATATCTCAAACGGTGTGGTAAGAATGGACTTTGAAGGAACCCTATTCAACAAGTGAATGGCAGATAATAGGACAAGTCCCCAAAAAAATAAAGGTAGATCAGTGAGGCTCATCATGGATCAGACCATATCCAATAGGGTCCTATTCCTCCTTTCGGATATCCCGTTGAGCTGAGGTATTTCAGGAGGGGTCCATTGAGAGATTATGCCATTGTCCTTAAGATATCTCAAAAATTTTTGACTAAGGTATTCACCTCCTCGATCAGATCAAAGAATCTTAACGGGTTTGCTTATTTGCTTTTCTACTTCATACCTGAATTTTTTGAACTTTTTAAAGGCCTCAGACTTGTATTTCATGAGATACATATATTCGTACCTAGACAGGTCATCGATAAAGGTAATGAAGTAGGTATAACCATCTCTGACCTACACATCAAATGGCCTACACACGTCGGTGTGTACCAGGGCAAGTAGCTCTGTGGCCCTTTCTCCATGTCCTACAAAGGGCAACTTGGCCATCTTTCTTCGAAGACAAGATTCATAAGCTGGATATGGCTCCGGACAAAGAGAGCCAAGGATCCCATCCTTTTTCAGTTTGTTTATCATGTCTTCTCCAATATGGCCTAGTCTATGGTGCCATAAGTACTTCTAGTTAATTTCATCTCTGGGTCTCTTTTGACCTATGGCACTCACTATTTACTCATTTAGATTCACATTCGTATCAACATGCAAGTGATAAAGATTATCAATTAAAAGACCTCATACAATTAATTTATTTTGAAAATAAATGGAACAAAAGTCTTTATTGAAACTAATTTCTAAACCTTCCTGTGCTAGTACAAACACGAAAATCAAATTTTGACTAGCTACAGAGATATAATAACAGTCTTTTAAATCTAATCTAACACCAGATGGTAATCGAAGGGGATAAGTGCCAACGACCTCTACAGCAACATTTGCTCCATTGTCGATTCAAAAGATCATATCACCCTCCCTCAACCTCCTACTTTCTATCAGATCTTGCATTAAGATACATATATGAGCACTCGAGCCAGAGTCTAATACCCAACTAGAAGTAGAAAAAATTATAAGGTTAGATTCTATTATGAGCATACCTTCAAAAGATTTATCATCCTTTTTGTTCTTTAGGCTCTCCAGGTATTTAGGATAGTTCCTCCTCTAGTGGCCTTCAGTATGACAGTGAAAATATTTTTCCTTTACCTCAGCCACCTTTGGACCATCCTTCTTTGGCTTGCTCTCTCTTTTCTGTTTCTTTACAAATTTAGCCTTCTTCCTTTCAAAAGACTTTCTCTTGAAAGAAGAAGTCCACTCCACTGTAGGAACCAGATCTAGGGTTTCAGGGTTAGATCTTGAAACTTTTTCAAGATCATACAGCAGAAGACTAAAATAAATCAAAATTTATTTTCTAAAACCAAAAAATCTCTAGATCTAAGATCCTATTACATGATTATTACATAGCATTAAATCAAAAATTAAAATATATAAATATAGCATGAACTACATGTTGATCATATCAACATATTTTTATACCACATCTAATGTATGTATTAAACAATAGATCAGATCTATTACCTTGCAAGTTAGACATTCTAACCTTGTTGATCTGGGCTTGAGGATGATGTTGCAAGCCACACACACGTCCGGCCTCTAGGAGTCGTCCACACGAGCCCACGAATCTTGATCAGAAGTCCTGCTTCAGGAAATCAGCACAGTATGCTAGTACTGCGCTGATCCTTCTTTGATGGTTGATCAGGTACCTCCTTCTTCTTGATTTGGACTCTTCCAAAGATGGAAAGTGGAAGGAGGAGTTTCAGATCTGAGACGCTCTCAGAAAACTCAAGATGGAGGGAGGAAAGATATGAAAACAAAAATCCTAGAAGAAGACCCTCTTCTTCTTCACGTTTTTCTCTCTAGACATCCAAAATTGCATCTTTTATATCTCCATGACCCAAAAGTATTTCTCTTTGATTTTTGGATGACACAAAGGTCTCTCAAATATCTGACCTCTCCTAAAATTTCACAAAGAAACTCATTTTATATAGAGAGATATGATAGAGTCCTTGTCTAGGTCAAACACCTAGTCAAGGCTTATCCAAACATGGCAAGTTAAGGGACGCCCAACTCTTGAGCACCTCCTCCATATTTTCGAGCATGGATCATCAGAAAAGGATGCAAAATATAAACCCTAAAAGCCATAAAAATTAAAAAAAAATTTGGATAAATTCGGTGCAAAATTGAAAGAGTTTTGGATTTCTAAAACTCTATCTCATAGAATTTGAAATCCAAACTTATTCCTTTTAGATTTGATCCAAACCACCTTCCATGTAAGAAAGAAGAGAAGAGAACTTTTGTGAACGTGGGAGAGATCTGGGAGAGGGCTTTTGTCGCACAAAATAAGTAGAGATTGGCATTAAATTAAGAGAGAGGGTGTGCAGAAGGCTTATGTGGCGCAAGGTGGAATCCTAGTCTTACTAGGATTCTGTCTTATGACTTGTTTTAATTTGGTTTCCCAAACCAAATCAAATCAAAATTAGATCAACCCAATTAAAATAGATCTTAACTTAATTAAGAACCTAATTTAATCAAATTAAATTATATTTAAATCTGATTTAATTTTTTAATCAAATTAGAAATTAGATTGACCCAAGTCCTAGTTGAACTAGGACTAGTTTTTCCTTGCACTTGGCTTATCCAATAAACCAATTGGACTTGATCCAATGAAGCCCAAACTAAATCTAATTAAATCATATTTAATTAGACTTAATCTCAGCCCATTGGCTTAATCAAATTAAGCCAATCAGCAATCGAATTGCTAATAGATCCTCCTACAACACTTGCACTGGGTTAAATGTCAATCGTATTGATCATTTAACCCTAAAATGATTCTTAATCGTTGATCAACTATCTGATCGGATCATGAACTCTAATGTGTGTGACCTCATAGGTCCGAACCTAAGCCGGTAGCATAGGAACAAATTACTATACCAATCGAAGTGACCATCTAGCAATGGTACCCGACGATCGGATAGGTCGAATGTGTAGAACAACATCCTTAGAACCCATGTGGACATAGTTTTCATATAATTCATCTCCTTGACCAAAATGATCATAGGACACCCCAGAGTTCAACTGTCAACTCTGATCAGATTGTCCACATTGTATTTCAAAATATCAAATCCATCTGATGGATTACCCTGACCAAGGTTTTGCTAAATTGAAATACAGCGACTCATTCTTCTCCAACTCTTGGAGTGGTCAATCCCATCTCGATCACACTCTGACTTCGCAAGTACTTGACTGTGCCCAGAAGCCTTCCGTCTCTGAATTAAAAATTCGGTTAGTCCAATACCAAAGCACAGTGAGTTGCTTGTAAGTCACTGAGGCGATCTCAAGTCTAAGGGACACTTATACCTATATCCCATCAGAGATATTTTCGATAGCAGAATGCTCTGGAGTTGGTCACGTTCAATGATGATGTACCCTTACATCTCACCTGTATGCCATACCAGTGTCTCTACACTCTTTGATTAAGAGGACAACCAACCCATATGGCCTACAATGACCTATGCTCGATAGAAGCTGTCGTCCTTATTAACAGCCTATCATTTGGTCGTGAACAGTTTTAAGGACTAATCGATAAATCCTCTCTTTATCGAACTTAAATAGTCCTAAGGACTTCATCATAACAACGGAGTTCATTAGAAGATGAAAGCTTATGATGAAAATGCCAAATATATTTTATTTATTAACAAATCAATTACAATACTTGGTTGCTCAACCGTCAACAGCTTGACGATTGGCTTTTTGGGATACATTTCCCAACAACTCCCACTTGTCCTAAAGCCACTCGGCACAGTATCTAATACCCATCTTCGACTTGTGCTTGTCGAACTCCTTTATTACCAGGGCTTTAGTGAAGGGGTCGGCTAGGTTCTCCTTTCCGTCAATCTTCTGAAGGTCGACGTCACCTCGATCCATGATCTCTCGGATCAGGTGGAAGCGGCGCAAGATGTGCTTCGTCCGTTAATGTGCTTTGGGTTCTTTCACCTGAGCTATGGCACCAGTGCTGTCGCAGTAGAGCAGGACTGGACCATCGAGGGAGGGTGCTACTCTGAGCTCGTTGATGAATTTTCTCAGTCACACAGCTTCCTTCGCGGCATCTGATGCTGCGATATACTCCGCTTCACAAATAGAGTCTGCCACAGTATGCTGCTTGGAACTCTTCCAGCAGATGGCTCCACCATTCAGAGTAAAGATATAACCCGACACGCTCCTGCTGTCATCATGGTCAGATTGGAAGCTGGAGTCTGTGAACCCCACAAGTTTCAGATCTGACTCGCCATAAACCAACCATTGGTCCTTAGTATTTTTCAAATACTTAAGGATGGCTTTAACCACTTTCCAGTGGTTTTCTCCAGGATCAGATTGGTATCTACTCACTACTCCTAGTGAGTATGCCACATCTGGTCTTATACATTTCATGGCGTACATGATAGATCCCACGGCTGAAGCATATGGGACTCTACTCATACGCTCTCTCTCTTCAGGAGTTGTCGGACAATCCTTCTTAGAGAGAGAAATTCCATGGCCTATCGGTAGATAGCCCTTCTTGGAATTCTCCATGCTGAACCTCTTCAGCACAGTGTCTATGTACATGGACTGGGATAACCCAAGCATCCTTTTAGATCTATCCTATAGATCTTCATCCCTAGGATGTAGGATGCTTCACCCAAGTAATTCATGGAGAACTGTGATGACAACCAAACTTTTATTCCCTGTAGTGCGGGGATGTCATTCCCGATTAAGAGAATGTCATCCACGTACAAGACAAGGAATACCACAACTGGACCATTTGCCCATTTATAGATGCAGGGCTCTTCTCCATTCTTAATGAAGCCATACATTTTGATCACCTTATCAAAACTCATGTTCCAACTCCGAGAAGCTTGCTTCAATTCATAAATGGATCTCTGAAGCTTGCATACCTTGGACTCATCTGTGGATGTAAACCCCTCAGGTTGTATCATATACACCTCTTCGGTCAGCTCTCCATTCAGGAAAGCTGTCTTTACATCCATCTGCCAGATCTCATAATCTAGATGGGCAGCTATTGCAAGCATTATCCGAATAGATTTGAGCATTGCCACAGAGGAAAACATCTCGTCATAGTCAATACCATAACGTTGACGATACCCCTTGGCTACCAGACGGGCTTTATAGGTCTCCACCTTTCCGTCTGCGCCCCTCTTCCTTTTGAAGACCCATTTACACCCAATGGGTTTAACCCCTTCAGGTGGGTCAACCAATGTCCATACATCGTTGACCTTCATGGACTCCATTTCAGATTTCATGGCTTCAAGCCATTTCTCAGAATCAGGTCTCTACATTGCATCCATATAGGTGATCGGATCCTCATTATTCTCATCAAGTTCGATGGGATCACCATCCCGGACCAAGAAATCGTAGTATCTGTTCGGTTGATGCGGTACTCTACCAGATCGCCTTAATGGTGCAGGTACATTGGGCTCTGGATATGATCTAATCATATCAGACTCAGGTTCAGCTATTTGTGTCGGTCCTTCTACCTGTTGAACTCATCAAGTTCAATCTTAGAGGCAACGGTTCCTTCACCAAGGAACTCCTTTTCTAAAAAGATTGCCTTAAGGCTGACGAACACCTTTTGTTCATTAGCATGGTAGAAAAAATATCCTTTTGTCTCTTTGGGGTACCCTATGAATGAGCATTTGTCAGGCCTAGGTCCAAGTTTGTCTGTGACTAATCGTTTGACATAGGCCGGGCACCCCCAGACCCTAAGGTGTGAAAGTGCTGGCTTACGTCTCGTCCATATCTCATATGGAGTCTTAATTACAGACTTACTTGGAACCCTATTTAACAGATAACAGGCCGATTCGAGTGCATATCGCCAGAAGGATATCGACAAGCTAGCAAAACCCATCATGGATCGGATCATGTCTAACAGAGTTCGATTCCTCCTTTCAGACACATCATTATGCTGTGGTGTTCCTGGAGGAGTCCATTGGGAGAGAATCCCATTCTCTCCTAGATATGTGAGAAACTCACTAGAAAGGTATTCTCTTCCTCGATCAGATCGAAGAGTTTTAATACTCTTCCCAGTTTGTTTTTCTACTTCACTTCGGAATCGTTTGAACATTTCAAATGAATCCGTCTTATGTTTCATCAGATAGACATATCCATATCTAGATAGGTCATCCGTGAAAGTTATGAAGTAGAAATATCCACCTCTAGCACTTGTGCTCATGGACCCGCATACATCAGTATGTATTAGGCCCAAGAGCTCAGTAGCTCTCTCACCTTTTCCAGTAAAAGGTAACTTGGTCATTTTACCAAGAAGACAGGACTCACAGGTTGGAAGTGATTCACAGTCACTGACTTCGAGGATTCCCTCTTGAGTCAACCTGTTTATTCTGTTCTTGTTTATATGACCTAGCCTACAGTGCCATAAGTAGATATCTGACACACTATCTAATCTAGGGTGTTTGCCAGTTGAATAGACTCTTATCGGGCTTGATCTTTTTGGTCTGGCTCTGCACAGATGTCCCAGCCTGAACTTGCACCTTCTTGACTTTCTTCTTCTTGTTCTTCTTTCCTTTCTCAAAGGGTCGAGAACCAGAAGATGAACCTCCCACTGAGTTCACTGAGTTCACCGACTCCTTGAGGAGTTGGTGATCCTTCTCAAAGTTTTGAAGCAACCCCAGCAACCCATGGTAGTTTACTTCAGGCTTTGTCATTCTATAATGAGTGAGGAATGGGAGACAAGACTTGGGCAGCGAGTTCAGTATTGCATCTTTCCCAAGCTGCTCATGCAAGGGAAAGTCGAGCTTGCTCAATCGTTCCATCAGCCCGATCATGTACAATACATGATCAGTGATAGAGGCACCATCCTGCATTTTGGCGTTGAAGATGGCACAACTAGTCTTGTGCCTCTCCACATCATCGGGTGTGCCAAAGGCATCCTCCAACACTTGAAGCATGTCCTTTGGCTGAGCCATCTCGAATCTGCGACTGAACTCGTCGCTCATGGTAGCCAGCATGATACAGCACACCGTGGTCCGATCACTGAGCCACTTCTGGTAAGTGTCTCTGACTGTTCCACATGCATTGACAGCTGCCTCCTCAGGTGCAGGGTCCATTATCACATATAGGATCCGTTCATGCTCTAGGACTATCTTCAACTTTCGATACCAGCTATCGAAGTTGGGTCCCACCAACTTATCATTGTCCAACAATGATCGGAGCGATAGGGAAGTGGCCATATTTACACAAAAGAGAACCATAACCTAATTAGTAATTGATTCATTAAACCTAAAGATTTGGACTTTAATCAAAAGGTTTCTCCCACTATATTATTCGAATTGGTAGCCTCTACCTCCAATTCGAAGAATTACCCTAATTCCTTAGTGGGTACTAGAATCCACTTAGACTGCACACAAGCCCAACTTTGGTTGGCCAACCCATGTACATCTAAGGGTAGGTTCATAACCAATTTTTTCTCTAAATAATTTTTAGTAATTTTAATTTTGCCCCAGAAACCTAATCAGTAGGCTTTGGCCTCCACTGTAAGGATCCGGTTAGGTCCAACCATTAACATGATCATACTTGGTGTATCTAACCAATGAATGATTAAGCCCAACTTTGGTTGGCTCACCTAACCACCATTAGAGAGACACTTCCAAGTCATCATATGATAAGTGATAATTCCATTAGTCAACAAGCACTAGGTCTTTGGGTCTGTAATGATTATTGAGTTAATGGACTTATTATCAAACAACTTAATGGGAGGCTATGACTCAGTTATCTCCATAATTTTGTCATTTTAAGGACCTAATAATTTTAGAAGATTTAAATAATATAGAGGATGAGGTCAGATGAACCAGCTTATCATGATCTTTCCACTGGCTTCACCAAGTCAGCTTAAGGGAGACCATTAAAAGGGCTGGTCTAGGAGCACCTAAATCAGTCACACTGATTTACCTAGCTGACATGGGTCAGCTCGAATAGTCAAGTGATCCTATCAAAATATAATTTCACCAAGAGGCCAGATAAGTTCGATCAGTGGGAGGGTCTGCCAAAGCTTGCCTTAGACACCATCAGAAATGGCCAGGTAAGTGGGCTCCCAATTAAAAACCACCGGTCTGGTTTACCTTAGACACCAACTGGTTTAATTAGTTTCGATTAGATCAACCTAACAGTTCTTGCTAGACTGCTTAGCCAAGAATCAAGTCCATTTGGTTCTCGTTAAAGACATGGACTTGACCAACTACAACTATTGTAATTGATCTAGAGAATCCTTGACCTAATCTAAGACAACAATTGATTAGATTTAGTCAATTCTCTAATTAAGTCCATCTTTAATCTAACCATAGGTCTAACCCAATTAATAGACCTAATTCCCACTAACCCATTAACCCAATGTGTTATGATTTGTGTCTTAGGTTCTTCAATTCACAATCCTAGAACCTAATCAAACAACTTCTTAATTCTTAATTAAATTTTGGGCTGAGGGTTGGGTTTGGCTTTTTCAAAAAAAAATAATTTTCATATTTGTAAAATAATTTTTCAATATGATTCTACCAATCATATTGCATGTTTGATTCATAATCAAGATGCAAGTGAAATAAACATGAAACTACTTTAGATCTAATCTAAACAGGTTCATGTAATTGAAATAATTTCAACTTTAAACAATTTCTTTGCACAAAAATTATTAACTAAGATATTTTATTTTAGATTTAAATATCTTTTAAATCTAATAAATCATAAATTTAATCTAGATCATATCTGACAAATTTATGATTAAAAATAGATCTACACAAACTAGGACAACCTTTGCACTGTAAGGGGTAAACCTTACAGCAGGACAACCTTGCAGTTTGTGATTGATCTAAAATTTTAATTTTAGATTTAATAATCAGATTATAAATTAGATCTAATCTAAAAAATAATCTAAGCATGTACAAATAATCATGTAATAAAGAACCTAGGCTCTGATACCAATTGTAGGAACCAGATCTAGGATTTCAGGGTTAGATCTTGAAACTTTTTCAAGATCATACAGCGGAAGACTAAAATAAATCAAAATTTATTTTCTAAAATCAAAAAATCTCTAGATCTAAGATCTTATTACATGATTATTACATAGCATTAAATCAGAAATTAAAATATATAAATATAGCATGAACTACATGTTGATCATATCAACATGTTTTTATACCACATCTAATGTATGTATTAAACAATAGATCAGATCTATTACCTTGCAAGTTAGACGTTCTAACCTTGTTGATCTGGGCTTGAGGATGATGTTGCAAGCCGCACACACGTCCGGCCTCTAGGAGTCATCCACACGAGCCCACGAATCTCGATCAGAAGTCCTGCTTCAGGAAATCAGCACAGTATGCTAGTACTGCGCTGATCCTTCTTTGATGGTTGATCAGGTGCCTCCTTCTTCTTGATTTGGACTCTTCCAAAAATGAAAAGTAGAAGGAGGAGTTTCAAATCTAAGACACTCTCAGAAAACTCAAGATGGAGGGAGGAAAGATATGAAAACAAAAATCCTAGAAGAAGACCCTCTTCTCTTCACATTTTTCTCTCTAGACACCTAAACTTGTATCTTTTATATCTCCATGACCCAAAGGTATTTATCTCTGATTTTTGGATGGAACAAAGGTCTCTCAAATCTGACTTCCTCTAAAATTTTATAAAGAAACTCATCTTATATAGAGAGATATGATAGAGTTCTTGTCTATGTCAAACACCTAGTCAAGGCTTATCCAAATATGGCAAGTTAAGGGACGCCCAACTCTTGAGCACCTCCTCCATATTTTCATGCATGGATCACCAGAAAAGGGTGCATAATATAAACCCTAAAAGACATAAAAATTCTAAAAAAAAATTGGATAAATTTGGTGCAAAATTGAAAGAGTTTTGGATTTCTAAAACTCTATCTCATAGAATTCGAAATCCAAACTTATTCCTTTTAGATTTGATCCAAACCACCTTCCATGTAAGAAAGAAGAGAAGAGACCTTTTGTGAACGTGGGAGAGATCTGGGAGAGGGCTTTTGTCGCACAAAATAAGTGGAGATTGGCATTAAATTAAGAGAGAGGGTGTGCAGAAGGCTTATGTGGCGCAAGGTGGAATCCTAGTCTTACTAGGATTCTGTCTTATGACTTGTTTTAATTTGGTTTCCAAACCAAATCAAATCAAAATTAGATCAACCAATTAAAATAGGTCTTAACCCAATTAAAACCTAATTTAATCAGATTAAATTAGATTTAAATCTGATTTAATTTTCTAATCAAATTAGAAATTAGATTGACCCAAGTCCTAGTTGAACTAGGACTAGTTTTTCCTTGCACTTGGCTTATCCAATAAACCAATTGGACTTGATCCAATCAAGCCCAAACTAAATCTAATTAAATCATATTTAATTAGACTTAATCTCAGCCCATTGGCTTAATCAAATTAAGCCAATTAGCAATCGAATTGCTAATCGATCCTCCTGCAACACTTGCACTGGGTTAAATGTCAATCGTATTGATCATTTAACCCTAGAACGATTCTTAATCGTTGATCAACCATCCGATCGGATCATGAACTCTAATGTGTGTGACCTCATAGGTCCGAACCTAAGCCGGTAGCATAGGAAATAAATTTCTATACCAATCGAAGTGACCATCTAGCAATGGTACCCGACGACCGGATAGGTCGAATGTGTAGAACAACATCCTTAGAACCCATGCGGATATAGTTTTCATATAATTCATCCCCTTGACCAAAATGATCATAGGACACCCCAGAGTTCAACTGTCAACTCTGATCAGGTTGTCCACATTGTATTTCAAAATATCAAATCCATCTGATGGATTACCCTGGCCAAGGTTTTGCTAAATTGAAATACAGCGACTCATTCTTCTCCAACTCTTGGAGTGGTCAATCCCATCTCGATCACACTCTGACTTCGCAAGTACTTGACTGTGCCCAGAAGCCTTCCATCCCTGAATTAGAAATTCAGTTAGTCCAGTACCAAAGCACAGTGAGTTGCTTGCAAGTCACTGAGGCGATCTCAAGTCTAAGGGACACTTATACCTATATCCCATCAGAGACATTCTCGACAGCAGAATGCTCTGGAGTTGGTCACGTTCAATGATGATGTACCCTTACATCTCACCTGTATGCCATACCAGTGTCTCCACACTCTTGGTTAAGAGGACAACCAACCCATATGGCCTACAGCGACCTATGCTCGATAGAAGCTGTCGTCCTTATTAACAGCCTATCATTTGGTCGTGAACAGTTTTAAGGACTAATCGATAAATCCTCTCTTTATCGAACTTAAATAGTCCTAAGGACTTCATCATAACAACGGAGTTCATTAGAAGATGAAAGCTTATGATGAAAATGCCAAATATATTTTATTTATTAACAAATCAATTACAATACTTGGTTGCTCAACCGTCAACAGCTTGACGATTGGCTTTTTGGACACATTTCCCAACAGTCCACAGCAAGGACAGAGCCTCTTGAACTCTTCAAGGTACCTTCTGTTGTGACCAACATGTTGATAAATTTGAGAATAATGCAGTCAAGTTTGTTTATATGAAAATTCACAATGAATTGACTATATGAACCGATAAGGGATTG
>NC_026003.2:71696017-71766726 GCF_000442705.2 Elaeis guineensis
AACACTTGATCTTTCTCCTTAATCTTCTTCTTCTCTTCTTCTCTAGACTTTTCTTCTTGCTTTATGTTGCCACAAAACACTAGCAACCAGCAATGGTGGGATGCCCAACACCTTGGGCATGAGATCCTTGGGACTCGCATCCCAAGGGATATGGCGTGGGAACGCCTAAGGAAAGGAGAAAGAGGGAGGAAGAGAGGGCATGGGGCTCTTTTGGGAATGGAGAGGGGCTTGCCTTAATTACTTTAGGACCTTAGGGGAGGTCTCCTTTTATAGGTACAAAGATTGAATCATATTCAATCTCAAAGTATAAGTCCTACTTGCATTGGATTTCCTCTTTTATTAAGTTATCCAACTTATATTAGGAACCCTTATTGGTGCCAACTATTGGAGCTATTGCATCCATAAATAAGAATCCTCTTTTGTACCCAAGAAATACCCCATATAAGAACTAAAGGCCCTCTAATCAATGGACACACCCAAATTGAACAATTCAAAGTGGTGCCCCATAATAACTATTAAGGAGATTCATAAGAGACTTGCACCCTTAATTTATGTGATCCATAATCTTAGACACCCAATAATTGGAGTCTCATAAATCTTATTCATATAGGTAATTAGCAGATAATTAAGTTAGAATTAACTTATCAAATAAATAATCCTAATTGAAAGAAGAATTAGGTCCAATTATGTGCTAGCAAGATTATCATGAACCCAATGGGTTTCTCTAAATCCATTGACACTTCATAAGCTCAATTACTAATTTTAGGTATGATTCCTTTGTTGTGTGATCTTATAGGTTCAATTCTATCTGATAGTGAGACATACAATGATCTCTATCATTGTATCATTGAAACTCTTTTCAATGGATCAGAATAATTTCACTCTAACTCAACAAGGATTGTTGATCCAAAATAATCCTAGTGAGCTCTCACAATCCACCAGTAACACCTAGCAGTATATAGTGACAATCCAGTAGAACTGAAATGAACCTCTAGGTGTAGTTAACGTGTGATTCAGTCCCTCTATCGTGAGTCCCGACTAGATGGCAGATCATGAATAAATCATCAAACCTCAATATCAGTCATATGAAAGATTCGATTAGCTCAAGTCCAGTTGTGATATCTATGAAAAGTCTTTTCCATCAATTGCTCTACTGTGGCCATAAATTCATGGACTTAGCTTCTCAAATACCATAGGACTACTCCTTTCTATCAAAGTCGATAGATCCTATCTTGATGCATACTCTACTCCTACAGTGGATCAACTATCGTCAATATCTACTATAAGAGCTCATTGAGATCTATGTTTATATGTCAATCAAACTCCAGCAGTCTCATTGCGAGTAGTAGTACCATCTCAAGTCAAAAGATCAGTCATACAACTACAGCATCGAGATAATCACTGACGATTGAATAGAAATTCAAGTGATCTCTCATATGGTCATGCTCAGTGCTAGTTGTTCTCTAACAACCACCCACACTTATTGCCCTGTGTCTCTATACAGTAGACTAGAGACCTATCTATCTCAAAGGAAGTGATTTATGCATCAATCTATCCAGATCTATCACCATCCTCATGATGATCTTATGATCGGAGCCTTTGAAAATTAAATACATATCTCTAATTCTCAATACCTTGAGAATATATATCGAAACTAATTTCATGGATGATTCAAGGATACATTACATTTGAATGAAAAAGAACTTGCTCTTTTATTGATCATATCAATGTATTAAGTACAAGATTGTGCCCTAGATTTATTACAATGTGTTAGTCATATTGACTTCAAGGACATACATCTAACAGGTATAGCATGCTGGAGCTTTAAAGTCTAGTCAGAGCAAGAAGTCAAAAGTTGACAAGAGCTAGACAGAGTGCTTCTTCTACAAGAAGCAGGATCACTGAAAGAGATATTATCCTCAGTATATAGCCTCTCTTGATCCCAACAGGCCTAGTAAGAGAAAGCAGCAATATATTGCTGGAAAAGATACTTATATGATAACTCCTTGTAATTTTTTTATGTGTGATACTACTATCGGGGTATTGGGTATCGAAAGTCCAATTAACATTTACAATTTGTTGCAGGAACTTCAGGTCAGTAGAAAATTCAAAGACGATGAATGGTTCCTAAACGTTGGAGATGGAAGCCTTGTTTCAGTTCCAGCTCTAGGAATTATTCACCTTATTTTTGAGTTTAGGATTGTTATGTTAGATGATTATGATTGTTGTCCTTTTTTTTCATAAATATCATCTCTCTAGACCTTTTGGCCAAAGTTAGCTTCAACTTTTTAATAAAGAATAATTTTTGTGATATCATTGTGAATGATACTACAACTATGCATGGATAATTGAAACATAGCATATACCTTCTATCATAGCCTATTAGTGTAATGTGCACATCTAATAAACATTCTAAAATAGATAACTTCAATGATACTTATCTTTGGCATTATCAGCTAGGTCATGTGAATAAGAACATGATGGACAGGTTAACTAAAGAGGAAATCCTTAAAATTGATGATTGTGAACCATTACCAACTTGTGAATCCTATCTTCTTGGTAAGATGACAAAGTCACCTTTTGAAAAAAAAGATGAACAAATTGTTGATGTTCTGAGTCTAGTATATAGTGATGTATGTGGACCTATGTGCACAAGTGCCAGAGATGGATTCAACTACTTCATTACTTTCACTGATAATCTATCAAGGTAAGGATATGTCTATCTTATGAAATATAAGTCCGAATCAATTAAAATATTCAAATGATTCTTTTTTAATGGTGAAGTAGAAAAATAAACTTAGAAGAGTATTAAAACTCTTCGGTTAGATCGAGGAGGAGAATATCTTATCAGTAAATTTTTGATATATTTAGAGAAGAATAGGATTCTCTCTCAATAGACTTCTCCAGAGATATCACAATATAATGGGGTGTCAGAAAGAAGAAACCGAACACTGTTAGACATGATTCAATCTATAATGGCCCTTGTCACTCTACCAATCTCCTTCTAGGGATACACTCTAGAAACTGCTTGCTATGTACTGAATAAGGTTCTAAGTAAGTCTGTCAATAAAACTCTATATGAGATATGGACAGGACGTAAGCTAGTTCTCTCACACCTAAGGGTTTGAAAATGTTTGACTTATGTCAAATATTTAAAATAAAGAAGCTTGGATCCAGATCCGATAAGTATTTATTTATAGGGTATCCAAAGAAAATAAAAAAATATCTCACTGAAGAATAAAAGGTATTTGTCAGCAATAGGATGGTCTTTTTGGAAAGAGAGTTCTTTAGAGAAGAAACGATACCACTAAGATCAAACTTGCTGAAGTTCGTGAGGTAGAAAATTAGATATCTTTGAATAAGCAAATAGAACTAGATTTGATTGGAGAATCAAATCTGGAGCTGATTATAGGGTACCATTAAGAAGATCCAGTAGAGTACTACGTCAATCAGACAGATACTACAGTTTCTTGATCCGAGATAGTGATCTTGTCGAACTAGATGAGAATGACGAGGATCCATTCATCTATATGGATGCCATATAGAGGCTCGATTTTAAGAAATGGCTAAAAACTATGAAATCCAGAATGGAGTCCATGGAGGTCAATGGTGTATGGATATTTGTTGATCTATCCAAAGGGATTAAACCTATAATGTGTAAATTGATCTTCAAAATAAAAAAAAAGAGTGGATGGAAAGGTAGAGACCTATAAAGCTTATCTATTTACTAAGAGATATCATCAACATTATGGTATTAATTATGATGAGACATTCTTTCCTATGATAATGCTCAAGTCCATTCGGATTATGCTTGCTATGGCAGCATACCTAGACTATGAAATCTAGCAAATGAATGTCAAAATTATTTTTCTCAATGGAGAGTTAGAAGAAAAGATGCATATAATACAACTTAAAGGATTTACATTTACAGACGAATCTAAAATATACAAGCTAAATAGGTCTATTTATGGACTAAAGCAAGTTTTTCAGAGTTGGAATATGCATTTTGATAAGACGATTAAAACGTATGGCTTCGTTAAGAATGAAGAACAATTCTATATCTATAACTGAGCTAATGATTCTATATTTATAATTTTTATACTGTATGTAGATGACATACTCTTAATAGGAAATGATATCCCTGCATTATAGAGTGTGAAACTTCGGTTATCATTACAGTTCTCCATAAAAGATTTGGAAGAAGCATCCTACATCCTAAGGATGAAGATCTATAGAGATAAATCTAAAAGGTTACTTGGATTGTCCCAATCCATATTCATCAATATTATGCTGAAATGGTTCAGCATAGAATCCAAGAAGGGCTATCTACCTATATGTTAAAAAATCGCTACAATTTCGTACGTGTAGTTTAAAATTTTTTTTAGACATCTATGTAGTGAAAATAAATAAATTAAAATATTTTAATTTATTCATGTATCAAATTAAATTTGAAAATCATAGTAAAGATCTTGATATGAATATGTAATCATGATCTAAAATTTAAAATAGAAAAATAAATTGTTAGAAAAACAAACAGAGATCAGATCTCCATACCTCGATATTGCGGATGTCTTAGATTCTGATCATAGCCGCGCACATGCCTGACCTCTGCTAGTATCCACATGAAGTTGTTTGATCAGAGTATCGAGATCATCGGTGTGCTAGCATCTTGCAGATCTCACTCCTTATCCTTGGATCTAGATCTCTTCTTCTAGATCTTGAAGAAAGAGATCGCTGTGCGAACTCTTTCATGCAGATCCGATGGGATCTGAACCAGATCACCATGAAGAGAAGAAAAATTCTTTTTCTTCTATTTTTCTCTCTCTTTTCTCATCTTAGATCTGATCTCTACCAGATCTGGGTGTGGATGAAGTGGAGAAGGGGAGAAAGAGGGTTGGGATGTAAGAAATAAAGAAGGTTGGCGTAAGAAAGAAGACTCTCTCATCTTACACGCACCCTCTCTCCCTCTTCTTATGTTTTTCTCACACCAACCAGATGTCTTATGCCCCAAAACCTTTCTTAATTCCTTAATAGATCAAATCATATTTGATCTTGGGCATCCAAAACAAATCAAAGGGTAGAAAGGGCTTTGAGATAAAGTTATTGTAAGAAAGAAACCTCTTCTCACAAATAGCACACGTCCCAACTCTCTCAAATTTTTTTATTGCATAAAAAAATCTTCCATGCCCCAATCTAATATATTTTTATCCTATTTTAAATTAAATTCAAATAAAAAAAATATGGATGAAAAAAAATTCTAGATAAGGTGGGGCGCCAACTATTAGCGCCCCCTCCCCTTTTACACGTGCTAAGAAAAAAGGATGAGAAAAATAAGACCTCACTTCTCTTTTTGGCATGATTTTTGAGAGAGAGTTCTAAAAAACTTGAGCTCTTCGAATCATGATTCATCTTATTTAAATAGGGCCTCAATCAGGTTCAAATCAAGTTCGAAACGAATCGAATTCGAAAAAGCTAGCAAGCCTAATCCAATCAGGCATCAAATCCAAATCTGATTTGGATAATTAAACCAATTAACATTAAATTAAATTAAGTCTAATTAAATTAAATTTGATTTAAATTAATTAATATTTAATTCATAATTTAATTATTTTTTAAAAAATATAATATTTATAATTAAATCTCTGCGCTAATAATTAGCAGCTACCAAAATTATAACAATTACAAATTAGCAATTTCTAAAATTCAAACTATCAATTCAATTGATAATTTGAATATGATTCAAGCCATTGATCAGATCAAACTCTTTTTGTGTGTGACCCCTCAGGTTCTATTTTATCTGGTAGTGAGATATATCGTGATCTCTATCACAGTATCATCGAAACTCTTTTCGATGGACTGAAATGATTCCAACTCATCTCAATAAAGATCGTTGATCCAAAAAGATCTTAGTGAGCTCTCACGATCTACCAATGACATCTAGCAACATATAGTGACAATCTAGCAAAATAAAAAAATAAATCTCTAGGTGCAGTTATTGTGTGATACAATCTCTTTATTGAGAGTCCTGATCTGACAGAGGTCATAGAGAATTTGTCAAATCCCATCGTCAGTCATATGCTAGATTGGCTTGACTCGAGTTCATTTGTGAATCTCGTAAAAAAATTTTTCAGTATTCACACTTACTCTGATCAGAGATTTTCTGAACTCGGTCTTACAAATCGCATAGGACTTCTCTTTTTCTACCAAGATCGATAGATTCCATCTAGATGCATCCTACTCCAAACAGTGAATCTGAACCTACATAGCTAACATACACAGCAAGGATCCATATGGCTAAAGATCAAGGAAACGTGCAATCAAACTATGTAGCCTCATTGTGAATAGCCAACATACCGCAGGTCAAAAGACCAGTCACACCACTACAGCATCAAAAAAATCACTAATGAGTGAGTAGACATCCAAGTGATTTCTCATGTTGTTCACGCTCAGTGCAAGTTGTTCTCTAACAACCACCTGCACTCTCATTCTAGTGTCTCTACACCGCAAACTCGAGACTCATCTGCCCTAAAGGGAGGTGATCCATGCATCGATCTCGAGTAAATTGATCACTATCCTCTGTGATGATCCTTCGATCGAAAGCATTTAGGAATTAACCACTAATGATGCATGTCTCAAATTCTCAACATCTTTAGAATATACAAAATCATCTTTATTAATTTTTAGGATAAATCATGGGCACATAAGATATGATTAGTTATAAAGATTGCCTAACAAGTATAAAATATACTTTAGAGAAAAGTATGTGTCAGCCAAGATTGGCTTCTCAAGCACGCATCCAATAAACTTTCACTTGCACTAAAGCCAATCTGCCATATACTTGAGCCCCATCTTTTGAAGATAGGCTTCAATGTTTAGCTAGCCAAGTGACTTGGGCCTACCACTATTATTTAGAGTCTACTCTCTGTACCTCCATGTATTTCTACTTAAGATAATCACGTATATCTCTGCTCTATGTGCATAGACTTCTAGTATGATCTTGGCTCCTGATAGGATCAAGATGCTGTCGTTAGGACACTATGATTATCAATCAAATTCTAACTTCAATAAAAAATTAAAAAATATATAGAAAGTAGTGAGTCAGATTGAATCCATAGAGAAAGCAGGATTTTGATTTGAAATCTTTGATTTTATAAAAAAAATAAAATTTTGGAGAAAGCAATTTAAGTCAGAAAATAAAAATTAAAAGTGTAAAAAATAAATCGGGTACTAAGATCTACTAACTAGATCCTAGCATCTACTTGCAATAAAAATAAATAATAAAAATTTTGAAAAAATATATAAAAATAAATTGGTACTAAGATCTACTAATTAGATCCTAGCACTACGTGCAAAAAATAAAAGATAAGAATTTAAAGTACAAAAAAATAAATTTTATATTAATTAAAATTAAAATTCAAGTACAAGGAATTTAAAAGAAATAATAAAATAAAATAAAAATAAAATCATAACAAGAATCTGAAGTTAATCAGTCAAGCCTCGTCGGAAAGATGGTTGATGACCTCTCCATCTTCCGTCGTACTCCGTAGAGCGAACCGGCTTTTCTCCTTCTTTTTCTTGGGTCCCTAAACCTATCTAATTTTTTTCTCTATTTTTTTCTATACTTTCTACTCAATTTTTCTACTTCCTAAGCTTATTCCCGGACCTCCTATTTATAGATAAATTTTTCATAATTTTTTGGTAGGAAAAGGAGTCTTAAAACCCTTAGAAATCATATTAATCTCCTTAGGAATATTTCTGGCCATCGGATGGAGTTTGAACAGCTCAGATCTGATCAAAAATCATAGTTTTGATCCTTATCAAAGTCAGATCGAATGTCAGCCATTGGATCTGGGTTCTGATGAAGTTCTGGCCGTCGGATCGTGCAAAAGAGTCCTTAACATAGTCGGGAGCGATAACAGCCATTGGATCGCATGATGGATTGCTTCTGGATCGTCGGATTATGCAAAAGAGTCCTATTCAAAGTCGGCAACGAGTCTGAACCGTCGGATCTGGGTCTGATTGAATCTTAGCCATTGGATCATGCCCAGATCTTTCTCGCTGTGAGCCGCGCCTGTGGACCGCGTAACTATTCCTGTAGACTGCATCCTGGCTCTATGGACCGACTGACCGGTCCACCGTGCATCGAAGGTAATATTTTTTATTTTTTAGGATATTTTAGCTCCATTTTTGCTCCAATTTTTATCTAAAAAATTAGAAAAAATATGCATTAAATTCTTCAAAAATTTTTCTTCATTTTGATGCTTAAATTACTCAATTAAATTAACATCTATTTTTTTATAAATATATCTAATTTCATATTTTTTTTAAAATCACTTATTTTTTAGAAAAAATCAATAAATTCATGAAATTAGTATTTTTAAGAAGATGTTAGCACTATAAATTACCAAAAATACCTATAATAAATGTAAAAATATACCATTTATCACACTCCCCAACTTGAACTTTGCTCGTCCTCGAGTAAAGAAAGAATTTAGAATTAAGTACCGTTTAACTTAAAATTTCGAATTTCATCAAATAATTTTCAAAAGACCATTGATATTTAGTAGAGTGTAAATGAGGTTTGTCATTGGGGTATTAATACTAATCAATATGAGAGTTAAACTAAGAATACTAAATTTTTTTCTGAACTTTTCCAAATTATCCCTACCTTTATCTCCAAATCATTCACCTTTATATGGATAAGTATATTGTTACTTCCGTCCTTCATTTATTAATTGATTCTTTTTCTCTATTTTTTTTTTTAACATTGTACTGCTATTGAGTGTCTAAACCCTTTAAGCTTTCTGTTTGACCCATGTAGCAAGTTTTCAGTCAATGACTCCCAAACCAGATGGCTTTAGGGCACTAGGTATAAAATATCCCTTGAACCTATTTGCTTGAATCAAACAGGTTACGAGTTAAAACTAACTTTACAACAAAATTTCTTTGCCTTTCATACCTTTTGACATGAAACTCAATGCTTGCTTAGGCAAAGTGGCCTGGTTACTCAGCATGAAGTACTTGAAAACTTTTTTTTTTAATATATGAAGAAACATATAGTTACTTTACACAAGTCCATAAGAAGTAAACTCTTCTTTGATGCTGGTAAAAAAATTTAAAAATACTCAAAAAAAATATTTAAGTTCTAAATTTAACTCTTTATTGAGTTTTCTTAATACTTGATTCCTCAATATCTCACAAACTCTCTGATCTGTACATCAATTTTTTTTTAAAAATACTTGATTTAACTTAATTCTTAAGTATAATCAGATGCTTAAATACTAAATACTAACTTACTTGAGAACTTAAAATTTTTTTTTTATTATTATTCTCCCCCCAACTTAATCAACATTGTCCTCAATGGAGTAGAAAAAATGAATGGTGCATGTAAAGAGAAAGAAAAGGAGAGATATCACCTGATCCATAAGTCTTTTTTAAAACTGATTCTCCCCCCAACTTAGCCAAGATTATTTTCAGATCCCTATAAAAGACACAAAGCAAGACTCGATTATCCTAAACAAAATGCAAAAGAAAGCAAAGACAAAAGCAAAAATTGAAAACTTGAAAACTGGGTTGCCTCTCAGAAAGTGCTAAGTTTACCGTCTTCAACCAGACCATCCTGATTCTCTATCCCGTGTCAAATATTGGATTGATAAATTTCAATGATTTTGGATTGCCAATATTATGAAGATGGCCTATGATAAATTTCAGTATTTTATTGCCAATCTTCAGAAAGTAGTTCACATCTCTGTTCTTAATTTTAGAAAGATAGTTCATAAACCCATTCACAGACCCTTGTTTATCGAGAATTTCTCCTATTTGTTCTTCTAAAATGCTCATGAATTGAGTTTTTAGGTTAGAAACTAAGTTTGAAGAAATAGTCACTGGAAGGATATCTTTTGATTTTAAACATGTGTTCTCAAGTGTGATCAAAGATAATTTTAATTCTGAAGGAGATAGTAATTCTAAAGTGGATGAACTAGCTTCTAAGGCTGAAGAAAATGAGACTCTTGATGGATATATCTTGGGTAACTCATCCACTCTCTTCTTTTCTTCACTTAGATCAGCATCAGTACTAAGCTCAGGTTCTTCTATTGGGTTAGCTTCAGTACTAATCTCTTCTTCTAAATTCACTTTTTGGCTAGCATCAGTACTAGCCTCACTCACCTGGTCTTGGTATGAGTCCTTAAGAATCCTATCACTTTTAAGCTCAGATATTGCATTGTCACTTTCAAATTGAGGATTCTTAGGTGGGCCATTGGATTGATGGCTAGGTCCAAGTGATTGGTGGTTGGGTGGGTCATTTTCAAAATTTGGTATTTGTTCGTTTGGCAATTGATCTAGTTTCCTCCTCATGGTAGATTCAGTTAATTGATCTATTTGTGCTTCTAGCCTAGCGAAGAATTGCTATTGGGTCATGATCATTTGTTGAAGTTGGCTAAATCTATCATCGGCTAGATTAGTCTGTTGAGGAGGTGGGTATAACAGCTGATTATAATAGGATAGTTGGATAGACTGACTAGGCTGACCACTATTATAGGCATAATTTAAGTATTGGAGCCCATTCTGAAAGTTCTGCATAGAAAAAATTTGAGTTTGAGCCTGAGTCTGTTGGGATCTCTAAGAAAAATTAGGGTGGTTTCTCCAGCCCAAATTATATGTGTTAGAGAATGGATCATTGATAGATTTGGAGTAACCTTGAGCAGCTTGAACTTGTTCTTGAATGAAAGGTAGAAACTGTGTAGCCGTGGGATATTCACTCACATGATGGACCGGGCTAGCACAAATAGAATAAATCTCCTGATAATTAGGTGGTGGTGTATATTGTGCAGGAGATTTTTGACCTAATGCTAGGAATTGATCAAATTTCTAGGTAAGAAGGTCAACTTTATCTAATCTTTGGGCTATTAGGTTCAGATCGACCTCAGGACTAGAGTCTGAATATTCCTTCATTTACCTAGGTGGTTCTTAGAATTTTCAGCCATTTGATTTTCAGGTTTAATATGGATCAGTCATTCAATTTCAGAATTAGGTTCAACTAGATCAGAAAAAATTATACCGTGCATGTATTAGTGCAAACCCTAATATGTGTGTTGTTAAGATTTTTTTTGTTTAAAGAAGAAGGAGGAGAAAAAGAAGAGAAAAGAAAGAAAAAGAAAAGTTCAAAAGGTGAGATCCTTAAGAAAAGTCTTAGACCTAAAGACGTAAGATGAGAAGAATTAGTTGTGGTTAAGTGTTAATTGCAATCAAGTTAGCAAATAGTTAAACCTAGACACCTATGAATTTTTTAGACCTAACAGTTCGATGTAGAGTGGCTTAGCTTAACAAATTGGGTTTGTTCTCACTTCCTTCAACTAGCCAGGTAAGAGGTGGGATCGTGGGGGTCCCCCCGTTGCTTGCCTTATACACCAATTGAATTGGCCAGGTAAGCTAATGGAACCAATTAAATAACCACGAGTCCACTTAGGCAGAGCCTTTGTAACCTGTAGCCTTAGACACCAGTTTCAGGGGTGAGTTTGAACTTACTTTGCACTTGACTTCACCACAATACTCAAAACTGAACTCGATTAATACTAGGGGCCAATGTCTACTTGATTTTAGTTAGGCTAGGGTTAATGTGGAATGCTGGTTGGTTGTTTTTGGGCCAAGGAAGGGTGATGAAATTCCTATCTTATTTTGTTATGGGTGTTGCCCTTAAATTGATTTGAGATAAATATGCACAACCAATTTCAAACAAGGGGTTCTATGCAACTAAATTAGATGCATGAAACTAATAAAACTTAAAAGCTTACCTTGTCTCCAGCGATCACCAAAAATAAATCTACAATGATGAATGCTCCTAAAATTAAGTTTTTACTCTTGCCATGTAATTTTTATTAGGTTTATGTGGATGAATTTTAAGCTAATTAAAGAAAATAGTAATTAATACTAAAAAAAATTAGTTAAAGCTAGGGTTAGGATTGATCTCACCAAGCAAAATTGAAAGCTTTCTATCTCTTTTTTGAATTTTTTTTTTGAATTTTTTTCTGCATAAAGATAAAAAAATAGAAAAGTTAGTAAGTTAAATTTATAAAAAAATTAAAAAAATCAAACATTAAAATTGTTGCCTTCCCCGGCAACGGCGCCAAAAATTGATAGGATCAAGATGCTGTCGTTAGGACACCGTGATTATCAATCAAATTCTGACTTCAATAAAAATTAAAAAATATATAGAAAGTAGTGAGTCGGGTCGAATCCATAGAGAAAGCAGGATTTTGATTTGAAATCTTTGATTTTACAAAAAAATAAAATTTTAAAGAAAGTAATTTAAGTCGAAAAATAAAAATTAAAAGTATGAAAAATAAATCGGGTACTAAGATCTACTAACTAGATCCTAGCATCTACTTACAATAAAAATAAATAATAAAAATTTAAAAAAAAGCATAAAAATAAATTGGTACTAAGATCTACTAATTAGATCCTAGCATCTACGTGCAAAAAATAAAAGACAGAAATTTAAAATACAAAAAAATAAATTTTGCATTAATTGAAATTGAAATTCAAGTACAAAAAATTTAAAAGAAATAATAAAATAAAATAAAAATAAAATTGTAACAAAGATCTGAAGTTGATCAACCAAGCCTCATTGGAAAGATGATTGATGACCTCTCCATCTTCCGTCGTACTCCGTAGAGCGAACCGACTTTTCTCCTTCTTTTCCTTGGGTCCCTAAACCTATCTAATTTTTTTCTCTATTTTTTTCTATACTTTCTATTCAATTTTTCTGCTCCCTAAGCTTATTCCCAGACCCCCTATTTATAGATGAATTTTTCATAATTTTTTGGTAGGAAAAGAAGTCCTAAAACCTTTAGAAATCGTATTAATCTTCTTAAGAATATTTCTGGCCGTCGGATAGAGTTTGAACAGCTCAGATCTGATCAAAAATCATAGTTTTAATCCTTATCAAAGTCGGATCGAATGTCAACCATTGGATCTAGATTCTGATAAAGTTCTGACCATCGGATCACACAAAAGAGTCCTTAACACAGTCAGGAGCGATAACAGCCATTGGATCGCATGATGGATTGCTTCTGGGCCGTCGGATCGCACAAAAGAGTCCTATTCAAATTCGGCAATGAGTTTGAACCGTCAGATCTGGGTCTGATTGAATCTCAGCCATTGGATCGTGCTCAGATCTTTCTCTCGCTGTGAGCCGCGCCTGTGGATCGCGTAACTATTCTTGTGGACCACGCCCTGGCTCTATGGACCAACTGACTGGTCCACCGTGCACCGGAGGTAATATTTTTTGTTTTTTAGGGTATTTTAGCTCTGTTTTCACTTCAATTTTCACCTAAAAAATTGGAAAAAATATGTATTAAATTCTTCAAAAATTTCTCTTCATTTTAATGCTTAAATTACTTAATTAAATTAACATCTATTTTTTTATAAATATATCTAATTTCATATTTTTTTTCAAAATCACTTATTTTTTAGGAAAATTTAATAAATTCATGAAATTAGTATTTTTAAGAAGATGTTAGCACTATAAATTATCAAAAATATCTATAATAAATATAAAAATATACCATTTATCAGCTCCTTAGCAAGGG
Organism: Elaeis guineensis; assembly: GCF_000442705.2. Classification (NCBI taxonomy): domain Eukaryota; kingdom Viridiplantae; phylum Streptophyta; class Magnoliopsida; order Arecales; family Arecaceae; genus Elaeis; species Elaeis guineensis. The sequence goes on from NC_026003.2 coordinate 71,709,607, forward strand.
CTATGGACTATTATCTTTGCCGTACAATGTTATAGCACTAATGGTATGACATCTAGTTCTACAACTATCATAAGAACTAGAACATATCCTACACATTTACAGCATATTCAGCTTCTATTGGTCGATTGTTTGAAACCCTTCCAACAAATTGAACCAATATAACTTAAGAATACATGTTGATGTAGATATTCTACCATCAGTATCAGTGTATCCTCCCACTCTTAGCTCTAATCTTTTTTCAAAGATGAAGAATAATTCCTTAGTACTTTTTAAGTACTTAGAGATATTTTCACAGCAATCCAATGCTTTCAGTCTGGATTCAACTAATATCTGCTCGTGACTTTCACAACAAGATATACCAAGTCGAGTACATAGCTTGGTATACACCTATGCCTAAGAGGATAAAGAATCCCTCTTAGAGGTTTCAATGCTGAACTCTTTCAATACCTCTTCTATGTACTTATCTGTGAAAATTAAACATCCTTTTAGGATTTATCTCTATAGGCCTTTTATTTCCAGAATGTTTGACCTAGGTCTTTGAAACAAAAAATTCTATATGTAACCACATCATAACCGATGTCAGCATGGGACCCTCCCACTGACCTTCATGTAACTTTATGATTCCTTATATCACATCATTGTAGGTTTTCGGATCATCCCTATGTTCCCAAATCTCCCTCAAAAAATATTTTCTCTGAATCCTTTGTAAGAATACCAAGTACCTTGCTAAAAGATAGAAGATCCTACTAGATCTATAAGGTGGAGGAAGTACTACATATACTGGCTCATCTTAAATAGGTCGTACAGGTCTTGTGACTCGTTGTTCTTCAGAGATTTTTCTCTTTGAGTTCATCCTCCCACTATTTTCAAGAAAATAGTATGTGTTGGTGCAAAAATCTGCTTGCGTCGGAGAAGCTGGAGTCGGGGAAGTCGCGGTCGCCGTCGGGACCTACAAGGAAAGTCTAAACCGGAGGTGGGGTTGCTCCGGCAAGACCCTCCGATGCTCAAGTCAGTTCTCTGCCTCAACAAGAATGGAGTGCTCGAACGGAGAATTTAGCAGAGTTTTGAGATGAAAAAATGAGCTTAGAGAATAACATATCTGGGTCCCCCTTTTATAGGCGGAGGAGGTAACGGATTGATGGCGACGTTTGTAACCATCTGGCAGTGGGCCGCCCATAGTCAGGGAGAATTTATTACGAAGGGTAGTGGAGCAGAATCGTGGCTATCGCCGTAGCTCGCCACGTGGAACCAGTTGCGAGGAGTGGAGCAGCGTCCGTTGTCGTGACTTGCCAACGGAGGAGAGAATCGCACGGTATCCATCGCAGGAAGTGGAGCAGGATCGTGGCCGTTATTACGGCCTGCCATGGAGTAGTGGGGCTGCGCGGAATCCGTTGTAGGAAGTGGAGCAGAGCTGCGACTGTCACTGCGGCCTGTCAGGGAGTGATGGAGCTACGTGGAATCCACCACAGGAAGTGGAGCAGGATCATGGTTGTTATTATGACCTACCAGGGGATGCGGATCGGTCGGCTGAAGCTCGGCAGCGGTCGGGGTCCGGCCTCTGTAGGGGTCCGGGCGGAGTCCTCCTTACGGTTGGGGTCGTGGATGGAGCCCGGCTTTCGTGGGAGTCCGGGCGGAGCCCTCCCGGAGCCAAAGTCACGGGCGGAACCCGGCTCCTGTAGGAGTCCGGGTGGAATCCCCTGCAATCAAAATCAGATGCGGAGTCCGGCTCCCGTAGGAGTCCGGACGAAGTCTGTGTGGAGTCGAGGATGGAGCCCGACTCCCGTAGGAGTCTGGGCGGAGTCTTCCTGCAATCAAAGTTAAAGGTGAAATCCGGCTCCCGTAGGAGTCCGGACGGGGTTTACCAGCAGTTGACGCTGAGGACGAAGCCCGGCTCCCGTAGGAGTCCGGGCGGAGTCTACTTGAGGTCGAAGTTGTCGGCGGAGTTCGGCTCCCGTAGGAGTCCGGACGAAGCCTGTCTGCAGCCGTTGGAGTCGAGGACAAAGCCCGGCTCCCGTAGGAGTCCGGGCGGAGTCTTCCTGCAATCAAAGTTAAAGGTGAAATCCGGCTCCCGTAGGAGTCCGGACGGGGCTTACCAGCAGTTGACACTGAGGACGAAGCCCGGCTCCCGTAGGAGTCCGGGTGGAGTCTGTCTGCATCCGTTGGAGTCGAGGATGGAGCCCGGCTCCCGTAGGAGTCCGGGCGGAGTCTTCCTGCAATCAAAGTTAAAGGTGAAATCCGGCTCCCATAGGAGTCCGGACGGGGCTTGCCAGCAGTTGACGCTGAGGACGAAGCCCGGCTCCCGTAGGAGTCCGGGCAGAGTCTACTTGAGGTCGAAGTTGTCGGTGGAGTCCAGCTCCCGTAGGAGTCCGGACGAAGCCTGTCTGCAGCCGTTGGAGTCGAGGACGAAGCCCGACTCTCGTAGGAGTCCGGGCAGAGTCTTCCTGCAATCAAAGTTAAAGGTGAAATTCGGCTCCCGTAGGAGTCCGGACGGGGCTTGCCAGCAGTTGACGCTGAGGACGAAGCCCGGCTCCCGTAGGAGTCCGGGCGGAGTCTGTCTGCAGCCGTTGGAGTCGAGGACGGAGCCCGACTCCCGTAGGAGTCCGGGCGGAGTTGTCATGTAGTCGATTCTGCTGAGGACTTCGGCTGTGGGTATTTTGTACCCAACACCAGTCCCCCTACTTCCGAGTTTGAATTTCGAATGAAGGAAGTACAGAGAGATGGGTACAACCGAAGCCGTCCCCTCAAATCCCGCGCACTGCTGCCCCCAGATATTTTGGGCATTAATTGCACGCGTGCCGGAGTCTTTTCGAATTGGGGTGGTACGAAGGGACACTTCGAAATACCCGTAGGTACACTGGCCTAGGTACGGTGCAATTATAGCCCTGCCAACCGCCAGCCGCTTTTAGCCGCCTGCCAGAGGGAGTGGGACACGTGTCGGATGCTGACTGGCCTGGGGGGATTCGTGATCATTATGGCGCCGGATCCTAGGGTCTATTTAAACCCGTCCTCCCACCTTTGAGCGTCCTACTCGTTCCTGAGTTCTTACCAACGTCTGCCTTCTCTTCAAGAGCCTTGTTTCAGTGGGCGTCTTCTCGAGCCGTAGGCGTCTCCTGTTTTCATTCCTCAGGTCCCTCAAAGTGATATAGGTTAGTGCCAACCTTCTTCTCACCACCTAGGGGCTTCTTTTCTGTCATTACTTTTTGCATCCCTCCGAGTTAGCCTGTGGTCTCTCGCTCCCCCTCCTGTCCGCCTTCTTAGGATCCTTTAGAGTCCCCTTTCGAAACCACCCAAAATGTCTTCTGGCTCTTCTGCTCCCTGTAGTTCTGGGAGTTCTTCTGCTTCAAACCCCCAGGTCCCCATCTCTGTGGACGAACCCACGTCTGGGGCTGAGCTCCACCCAGTTTTCGCACCGAGCGCCATTCCGTGTTCCTTGACCTCGAAGGAACTCCTTCTGATAAGGGTTCAGTATGGAGTTCCTCCGAAGTATGACTTGGAGCTACTGGGCCCTTCTGACCGGGCCAGCACTGTCCTACCCAATCGCTTCTGTCTGTACCAGAAAGCATTTCATGCTGGACTCCGGCTTCCGCTTCCTTCCTTTGTCGTTGCCCTCTTCCGTTTCTTGGACATCTCCCTCGCTTCTGTGGCCCCGAACTCTTTTAGGTTTTTGATAGGATTTCTCTCCCTCTGCCACGTAGTCGAGGTCCAGCCGTCTCTCTCCTTATTTAGGCACTTTTATACCTTCAAGCGCCATCCTTCGGCGAAGGACTGGTGGTACTTCTCCCTCCAGTTCGACAAGAAGGGGTTGCTGAAAGGCACCCCTTCTTCGATTCACAATTGGAAGAAGAAATACCTCTTCGTCCACTGCCCGACCCTGGAACTGGGCCTGCCCCCTTGGGGCTCTCTGAGGGATTTTCTGTCCGCCGGGCTCCCAGCCTGGGGGAGGACGACCTCCAGGCCGCCCAGAAGCTCCTAGCTTATTCCGCTCCTTCCCTTCCCCACCTTCTGAGGGAGCAGTTTCTTTTCAACATCGGCCTGAGCCCCCAGGATCCAACGAGTATTCATCTTTTACCTTATCTTTTCTTTTCACGCCTTCCTTCTCTTCTTATCTTTATCACTTCTTCCTTCTTCTCCTGTTTCTTTCTTTCTCTCTCTCTTCCCCCCCTTTTTTTTTTTTTTTTTTGACTGATTGGTTTGCTTTTTTTTTTCTTTTCTTTCTTTTTCTTTTTTTTTTTTTTTTTTTAGGAATGGACGCCGAAGCAGCACGGATGCTCGCCAGGGGCATGAGGGCCCACAAGAGAAAGGGCGCTGCGGCCTCCGGATCGACGAAGAGGGCCAGGGCGGAGGAGACGAGCTTAGCTGCACCCGTCCAAGTGGCCCCGACCATCGACATTCCCTCGGACACCGAGCCAACGGCCCCCCAGGCCTCCTCGAGGAGTCTGCCGACCGGGGCCCCCGCTCCGGGGGTTCGCCCTACGGAGGCACCCACCACGGGGAAAAGAAAGAAATCGGTGGCCCGGAGGGCGGGTAGCCGCCGAAATGCTGCAGACAAGTTCCTCTGCTCTGAGGAGGGATCAGAGAATCCCTTCAACGATAGGGACCTGATCAGGTGGCTGATCGACGGCTGCATTCTGTCCGACGTCGTGGAGAGGATCGACCGCACCGATCCTGAGCAGCGGGCTTGGGACTCTTTGGGGTCCTTCCTCGAGGTAAGCGGATCTTTATTTCCACGGCTACTCGGCCTTTGTTCTAATTCTCTATCCATCCTTACAGATTAGGCACCAGCTCTTCACCTATATCGAGGCGGTGAGCCGCATGAGGAGGGACATCCTCGAGGCGGAGGAACGCTGCCAGGCTGAGGTTGCTCGCCTCCAAGCGAAGACGGCTGAAGTAGCCACCCTCCAGGAGGCCCTGGAAAGAGAGAAGCAAGCCCGGGAGGAGGAGAGGCAGACCTTGGAGGAGTCGGCGAGGAAGGTGGAGGCCGAGGTCGCCCACTTGGTCGAGCAAACTCCGGTCCTGGTCTCGGAGGCCAGAGCCCTTGCGGTGGAGGAATTCAAGGCCTCCACGGAGATGAGGGACCTAAATGTCCAGTTCGGCCAGGAGGCATACATTAAGGGGTTCGAGCTCTGCCAAGAGAAGGTGGCCAGGAAATTCTCAGAGCTCGACCTCAACTTCCTAGGCGAGGAGTCTGAAGACGAGGCCGGCCCCTCGTCTGCCGCCACCGCGGTCGCAGCCCCTGCACCGAATTCTCCACCTCCCGCCCCTGAGGTCTGAGACCTCCGATCTTGTACCTTTATTTCATCGCAATTTTTCCTTTCTGTTTGTCTTCAAAAATCATTCAATCAATAAAGTCGAATTTCTTGTTGTGGATGGCTTCTTTTTCCTCTTCCCTCCTTCCCTCTATTTTTCTTCCTGCAATGAATGTTCTTTGACGCCTTTACCTTCCGATGTCAGTGTCCTACAAAAGCACTCCCCCTGCCCTTGGGGGTCCCTCTGAAATCGACGATCCAGCGGTTGAAAAAGGAGGTCCTTCACCTGACGAAGAAGTTAAAGAAGACGGAAGTCGAGCTCCGCAAATCGAGAGAAGGTCACTCTAAAGCCGCCGCTGAGGCCGTCCACTTTCGGAGTCTCCATGTGAAGGGGATCATGGAGTATAGCCGGAGGAAGGCAAACTTCGCAAAGGAGCTCGAGGAATGCAAGAAGAGCTCCAGCGACCGGATTTGGACCCAGGCCGCCAGGATCAGCGCCCTCAAGGTGGAACTGTCAGCTGCGAAGGGGAAGATCGGCCAGCTGGAAGGAAATTCATCCTGGCTCTTGGCTCGGGTCGACGATGACCAGAGGTGGTCGCAGAAGGTTTCCGACCTTCAGCAGCAACTTCAGGATGCCGAGGTGGGCCACGACGTGCAACGGGCTAGCTGGCACTCGAGCTGCAACAAGTGAAGATCCAACTGGCACTCGAGCGACGGACCGTCGCGGACGTGGAGGTGGAGTCTGAAGTTTTGAGGAAGAGGCATCGAGAGGCGGAGGTTGAGAGCCAGCAACTTCGTCGGGCGCTCCAGGACGCGCTGCGAAAGAGGGAAGAGCTAGAAGAAGAAATCAAGAATCTGAGGCAGTCCTGGTTGAGGGACGGAATAGATAACTCTAGGTCGGAGGGAGCAGGGCCTCCTTAGAGCTCTTTTTGTCTTTCTGTCTTGTCATGTAGTTAATTCCTTTTTGTCGTTTTGCCCTTCTTTCCTTGGCCTTCCTGGCATTGTAGTGTGTATATCGGAAATGGAATAAAAAGAGCATTTTGTGTTACCTCGTCCGTGCGTTGCACTAATATTGCTGTTCGTCGAACCTGTCTTATCGTTTGACTTGTCTGATGTAGATGTTGTCAGGGGGCACCCAGTCGTCAATGCGTTAGCTCGTCTTTCTCGTCGTGCATGGCCGCAAGCCCGAGCTTGGCCGTTTGGGCCCTACATTATTTCGGGGATGTCGTTGTCTTCCTAACCAGTGTCGAAAGTCTTCCTTGGCATCGTGGATGGAACCCGGCTCCCGTAGGAGTCTGGGTGAAGTCCTCCTTTGCGTAGCGGATGGAACCCAGCTCCCGTAGGAGTTCGGATGAAGTCTTCCTTGTGGATGAAACCCGACTCCTGTAGGAGTCCGGGTGAAGTCCTTCTTGTGGATGGAACCCGGCTCCCGTGGGAGTCTGGGTGAAGTCCTTCTTTGCATCGTGGCCGGAACCCGGCTCCCGTAGGAGTCCGGGTGAAGTCTTTCTTTGCGTCGTGGCCGGAACCCGGCTCCCGTAGGAGTCCGGATGAAGTCTTTCTTTGCGTCGTGGCCGGAACCCGGCTCCCGTAGGAGTCTGGGCCTTCCGTTTTGCCCGAGCCAGTGTGAGGTTCTCCTCCCTTTACCGGTTTGGCTGTGGGGGCGCGTTAGGGCGCTGTAAGGCCTCTCCTCCTATCCGGTCTAAAAGAACCGGGCCTTCGACTTTGCTCATGTCAAGATGAGGTTCTCCTCCTGTTCCTGACATGGCTGTGGGGGCACATTAGGGCATTGTAAGGCCTCTCCCCCCATCTGATCTAAAAGAATCGGGCCTTCGACTTTGCTCATGTCAGGACGAGGTTCTCCTCCTATTCCTGACATGGCTGTGGGGGCACATTAGGGCGTTGTAAGGCCTCTCCCCCATCCGGTCTAAAAGAACTAGGCCTTTGACTTTACTCATGTCAGGACGAGGTTCTCCTCCTGTTCCTGACATGGCTGTGGGGGCACATTAGGGCATTGTAAGGCCTCTCCCCCCATCCGGTCTAAAAGAACCGGGCCTTTGACTTTGCTCATGTCAGGACGAGGTTCTCCTCCTGTTCCTGACATGGCTGTGGGGGCACATTAGGGCGTTGTAAGGCCTCTCCCCCCATCCGGTCTAAAAGAATCGGGCTTTTGACTTTGCTCATGTCAGAACGAGGTTCTCCTCCTGTTCCTAACATGGCTTTGTTTTTGGAGGGGTCATATCCAGCCATAATAAATCCATGCCAGGTGGGAAGAGTACGTTAAGTAGAAAGGAATTTAGATTCAGAGTGAAATCGTAAGTGATACATTTACAGGTGTTCTGAGCTCCACGGTCGCGGGTGGCCCGCTCCTCCTGGAGGTCCCTCGGTGATGGAGTCGATGGTCCCGATGGGAGGCCGGTCCCCGGGTTGCTCTTCCCTTCTTGGCGGTTCAGGCTGCGGGAGCGCTCTTGGCCGGTCTCCTCTACCCTCAGGCCTGCGGCGGATGAACCTGTCGAGTCGACCTCGCCGAATGAGCTCCTCGATCTCATCCTGGAGCTGGATGCATTCCTTTGTGTCGTGGCCGTGGTCGCGGTGGTAGAGGCAGAACTTATTGGGGTTGCGCTTCCCGGGGTGTGTGCGCATCCTCTCTGGCCTAGGGAGCTGCTCCCTGACCTCCATCAATACCTGGGCCTTCGAGGCATTGAGGGGGGCGTAGTTGCGGAATCTCCCTGGTGGGGAACCCCACCGAATCCCACGGTCCGGGCTTCTCTGCCTGTGCGCCCGAGGTGGAGTATGGGCGTGCTTATGCCCGGGAGGAGATCGAGAGCGCAGCCGGGCTTCCTTTGGCCTTTTTTCAATTGCGGGCTTGCTCGAGTCTCCCGCTTGCCACTCCCTCGCCATCTCTTCATCCTTCATTTTGAAGGCTTCTTCCACTCGAGCGTATCCTTCGACCCGAGCCAGTAAATCAGCGAAATCTCTAGGATACTTCTTCTCCAGGGAGAACAAAAGATCATTCTTTTGAAGGCCGCCCTTCAGGGCGGCCATGGCAACTGATTGGTCCAAGTTTCGGACCTCCAACGCCGCGATGTTGAAGCGGTTGATGTAGGCCAGTATGGACTCCCCTTCCCTCTGCTTGATGTTGATGAGGGACTCCGAACCCTTCCAGGGGCGCCGGCTGCTGACAAAATGGGCCACAAATTGGTGGCTCATTTGATCGAAGGAAAAGATGGTACCCGATTTCAAAGCCGAGTACCAGTTCCTCGCTGCTCCCTTCAAAGTAGACGGGAAAGCCCGGCATAAGATGGCATCAGGAGCACCGTGAAGCAGCATCATCATCCAGAAGGCCTCCAAATGATCCACCGGGTCCGAAGTCCCGTCGTAGCTTTCGAACTGGGGAAGCTTGAAGTTTGGCGGGATCGGTTCCTGCATGATCATTTGGGAGAAGGGAGGGTCAGTACAAATATCCTCACCGTAAGCGGGAGGCGCATGGTGGAGTTCTTCAATCCGCCGGTTCATCTCCTGGAGCCTCCGGTCCAGGAAATCCTCTCGACTTCAGTCTCGAGGGTCCTCTGGCAGAACGGGGGTAGGGATCTTCCAGGGATGGAGTCGTGGTCCGATTGAGGGCTCTCTACCCTCGGGTTTGTTTTCCCGGGAAGGATGGGGCGGCTGGCCCAGGTGGCCCGCCCCACCACCGGGTTCTGGCATTCCGGAGATGCCCTATCCGGGTGCGCTGACGCCTGCGGCTGCTGCTGCTGCATTGCTTGCACAGCTTCGATGAGGCCTCTGACCTGCTGCGCCAGCAAGTCAAACTGCTCCACGCCGACCGCCGCCGTCGGAGGAGGAGGAGGAGGAGGTTGAGAAACAGGAGGGGAGACCGGAGCCTGAGATCTGGCCGTGGAGGCCGTGGACCGTCGTGTGGACGCCTTGTGTGGAGGCATCGAGTGTGGATCCCACGGGGGGGAAACAAGGAGTGGATGTCGGAGGAAACAATCAGAGGTGGCTCCGTTGAGCGCTCCTTTAAGAACAAGGGTACTGCGAAGACACGCGCCCCCTCCTTCTAGCGCCAATCCTGTTGGTGCAAAAATCTGCTTGCGTCGGAGAAACTGGAGTCGGGGAAGTCGCGGTCGCCGCCGGGACCTGCAAGGGAAGTCTAAACCGGAGGTGGGGTTGCTCCGGCAAGACCCTCCGACGCTCAAGTCAGTTCTCTGCCTCAACAAGAATGGAGTGCTCGAACAGAGAATTTAGCAGAGTTTTGAGATGAAAAAATGAGCTTAGAGAATAACGTATCTGGGTCCCCCTTTTATAGGCGGAGGAGGTAACGGATTGATGGCGACGTTTGTAACCGTCTGGCAGTGGGCCGCCCATAGTCAGGGGAAATTTATTGCGAAGGGTAGTGGAGCGGAATCGTGGCTATCACCGTAGCTCGCCACGTGGAACCAGTTGCGAGGAGTGGAGCAGCGTCCGTTGTCATGACTTGCCAACGGAGGGGAGAATCGCACGGTATCCGTCGCAGGAAGTGGAGTAGGATCGTGGCCGTTATTGCGGCCTGCCATGGAGTAGTGGGGCTGCACGGAATCCGTTGTAGGAAGTGGAGCAGAGCTGCGACTGTCACTGCGGCCTGTCAGGGAGTGATGGAGCTGTGCGGAATCCACCACAGGAAGTGGAGCAGGATCATGGTTGTTATTGTGACCTGCCAGGGGGTGCGGATCTGTCGGCTGAAGCTCGGTAGTGGTCGGGGTCCGGCCTCTGTAGGGGTCCGGGCGGAGTCCTCCTTGCGGTTGGGGTCGTGGATGGAGCCCGGCTTCTATGGGAGTCCGGGCAGAGCCCTCCCGGAGCCAAAGTCGCGGGCGGAACCCGGCTCCTGTAGGAGTTCGGGTGGAATCCCCTGCAATCAAAATCAGATGCAGAGTCCGGCTCCCGTAGGAGTCCGGACGAAGTCTGTGTGGAGTCGAGGACAGAGCCTGGCTCCCGTAGGAGTCCGAGCGGAGTCTTCCTGCAATCAAAGTTAAAGGTGAAATCCGGCTCCCGTAGGAGTCCGGACGGGGTTTACCAGCAGTTGACGCTGAGGACGAAGCCCGGCTCCCGTAGGAGTCCGGGCGGAGTCTACTTGAGGTCGAAGTTGTCGACGGAGTCCGGCTCCCGTAGGAGTCCGGACGAAGCCTGTCTGCAGCCGTTGGAGTCGAGGACGAAGCCCGGCTCCCGTAGGAGTCCGGGTGGAGTCTTCCTGCAATCAAAGTTAAAGGTGAAATCCGGCTCCCGTAGGAGTCCGGACGGGGCTTACCAGCAGTTGACGCTGAGGACGAAGCCCGACTCCCGTAGGAGTCCGAGCGGAGTCTGTCTGCAGCCGTTGGAGTCGAGGACAGAGCCCGGCTCCCGTAGGAGTCCGGGCGGAGTCTTCCTGCAATCAAAGTTAAAGGTAAAATCTGGCTCCCGTAGGAGTCCGGACAGGGCTTGCCAGCAGTTGACGCTGAGGACGAAGCCCGGCTCCCGTAGGAGTCCGGGCGGAGTCTACTTGAGGTCGAAGTTGTCGGCAGAGTCCGGCTCCCATAGGAGTCCGGACGAAGCCTGTCTGCAGCCGTTGGAGTCGAGGACGAAGCCTGACTCCCGTAGGAGTCCGGGCGGAGTCTTCCTGCAATCAAAGTTAAAGGTGAAATCCGGCTCCCATAGGAGTCCGGACGGGGCTTGCTAGCAGTTGATGCTGAGGACGAAGCCCGGCTCCCGTAGGAGTCCGGGCGGAGTCTGTCTGCAACCGTTGGAGTCGAGGACGGAGCCTGGCTCCCGTAGGAGTCCGGGCGGAGTTGTCATGTAGTCGATTCTGCTGAGGACTTCGACTGTGGGTATTTTATACCCAACAGTATGATTGCTTACAATCTATTGTGAACCACTAGAAAAAGAAAGTGACATGCCAAATTCTTTTGGGATACCCCATAAATGAGCTCTCACAGACCTATCCTCTAACTTATCTACCATATCATATCTCATATGGTGTGGTGAAACTAACTTTAGAGAAAACTTAATTTAAATTTTAAAAATTAAATCTTGCTCCTAAAGAAACAATAGTTAAATTAGTGATGCTCATGATAGATCAGACCATATCTCATACAGTGCCATCACTCCTCACATATACACCATTAAGCTGAGGTGTACAAGGAGAATTCCATCATGAAATTATGCCATTTTCTTTAGATAATCGATAAATTTTTTAGTTTGATATTGCATCTTCAATCTAATCAAAGTACCTTTAGAAATTTTTTGATTTATCATTTTTACTTCATATCTGCATTCTTTGAATCTTTCAAAGTTTTTCAGATTTATATCTCACATACATATACCTATACCATGACTACTCATCAGTAAAGATAATGAAGTAGAGATAATCTCTTAGTCTGACTCATCAAATAGGCCATACATATGTATGTGTACTAGGATAAGTATCTCAGTGGTCCTATTCCTTAAACCCATAAAGGACAGCTTGATCATTAATCCTCAAAGAGATGATTCACAGACTAGATATGACTTGACAGTTAATGAGCCCAAAGGCCCATTTTCTTTAGTCGATAAATTATTTCTTCTCATATATGAGCTAGCCAAAAGAACTATTTGTATACTTCATATTATTTGGATCCGGATCTCTTAGACCCAATGGCATTCACTATTTACTCAAATAATTTTTCACAAATACATCACCATGCAAATGATAAAAATTAAATCTAAACAGTAATCATCGAGATTAGGTGCCCACAATTTCAGTGCAACTTTTGTACCATTGTCGACCCAAAAGAGTCACTTCACCTTCTCTTAATTCTCTTCCTTCCTTAGAACTTATATTAAAGTACGTAATATGCACTGGAGTCTAATGAAAAGAGAAAATCATAGGATCAATTTTGAGCAATTCAACATACCTTCTAAAGGTATGTAAATATTTCTTTAGGTTCTCCAGTTATGTACCTTTGAACTTTTCAAAGTCCCTTAGTTACTAGCATATCGATCAATTTAGTTAAGGTGCTATAATATTTATTCATATAATAGTTTTATAAACTATCCATATGAATCAAAAATTACAGGATCAAATCAATTAGCAATTTTTTATGCATAGTCATGTTGAGCTTTTCAAGCTCTTCAATGTCCTTGATTATTGATCATGGACAAATTGCCCATCATGCATCTCATACACTGTGCGACTCTAATCATCTCACAACTATTATAGATGAATCAGCATGTCATTGGCAGTCTACATGTCCTTATGCATACATTGGATTTTATCAACTATGAAGTCCAATTTATAGCACCTAACCTAATTGCTAATGTCCAACCATTTGTCAAGTACAGCTTGTTGACCATAGATTGAACAAGCTGATGACATTGGGTTAACCTGATCAAGAACATGGTTTAATTTCTAAAATCTGAGAACTATTCTTAAATTTTTTAGCCAGAATATGTAATCAATTTCGATTGAGTGGTTGATATCTAAGATTCGAGCTAGAGTGTTGGAAGCTGAAGAATTGATCATAGAGAGTAAAGATTTAATTAAATGATTATACTTGTGATAGTTTATTCTAGGGATTTAAAAAGCAAACAAAAGGTTTCCACTAATTTTTCGAGTCTCTCACACTAAGGTGGAGAAACGAAATCTCTAACATGATAAGTGGTTCTAGTGGATGTTGCAGTCCCATCGATGTACGGTACCTCACCTAATAGTTATTGATAACACATATACTAATGCATCGACAACTCTTTGTTCAGATACTTTTCTAAGCATATTGAGCAATTTGGTCTCTAAGTCCTATGGCCTCACCTAACAATTATTGGTACATTCCTTAGTTAAGTCTGACTCACCAATCACCAGCGAGTGCAAAGCCATCATTGGGTCCCTCACCTAATAGTTATTGGATCAAACCCCATCTTTACCCTGAGACATCTGATGTCAATAGAGTGGTTATATATTTTCGATGCAACCGAACCACTGTAACCAGCCAAAAATGATCAACACTGAAAAAAGGCATCCGCATCTCTACAATGGTGGAAGACCAGTAGACTTAATATTTAGTGAGGAGATTTGAGTTCAGATCTCTTCTAATTAGTCACATACATCTGATGTAATGACTAATATGGTTTGGGTCAGCACATTACATGTCTGACCACTCTAGTCGGCATGGGTGAACTCGGGTCAACAAGTAACCTAATACAAAACACAATCTTCCAAGATGGCTAGGTAAGTAAAGATAAGTGGGGGTCTCTCCGTTGCTTTCCTTAGACACCAATGAATTGATCAGGTTAGACAATGGAACCAATTAAATAACCACCATCTAATACTTGCCTTAGACACTAAATTGGTTGATTAGAATTAATTAGGTTAACCTATAGAATCAAGCTCGAACCGCTGAGCCAAAATCAGTCTTGACTTAATCAATTCACATCACATGTGAATCAATTTGACCAACTACAACTAAATTCAATTTTGAGCTCCTTTGACCTAATCCCAACCAACTCTTGATTAGGTTTGATCAACTACTCAAAATCGAAAAGAGTTCTAACTTGATCAAATCAATGACCCTAGTTGTAGTTTGGTCTTTAAACCTAATTTATTTAACCCATACCCAAAGCCCATATTTATGCATTGAAATTTAGATCTTAAATTCATAATTTTAGATCTTATAATTTTAAATCTTAATTCTTAATTAAGTACATTACGTACATGAGTTTAAGTTTAGATCTCAAAATATTTTCTAATCTAAACCATTTATATTGTATCTTATAGAATATCACTATTTGCAGAATTAAGTCGATTCATCCTGGTACACAAATCGACTTGTCACAGTGAATCAGTATGCACTGAGACAAATAAAAATCTGTATACTTAACCTGCACAATTGAGTCGGCTCATCAGTAAATGAGCTGACGGTCTTGAGTCAACTCACCAAGCACTCAAGTCGACCCAATTGAGAATTGAGTTGACTCCACAGGTATACCAGTCACATTTTTATATTTTCATGCAAACAAAACTTTGGGTTTTGGATCTAGAATTTTGCAAAAATTAAATTTTAGATCGGGTGTCAAACAATATATCAAATATAATATTAATCAAACTAAAACACATAAAAATATATGATAATATGATTTAAATCAAAAATATGTATCATATATATTTTTTTGTTTGCTATTCATCTTCATGAAAAATATCATAGTCGGCACCCCTACATGTCATAAGAGAGAACCCATCGAATGGGTAAGAAAAGGATTTTAATCCCTTCATCGTCTTATGATCAGATGGCCATGGTGACTATCTCAATTCGATTACTAAGTTACTAAAAATTTAATCTAACATATCATATATGTAATCAATTAAAAATCAGATCAAAATATCTTTCACATATCAAACATATGAACCATAACTTTGAATCTATGCATGTAAGAAAAATTTCAGCAAACATACTAGATCCAAATTACACCCTAATTAAAATTTTTAGATCTAAAACCAATTTCAGATCTGAATAACTCATGCTTTATTTTAGATCTAAAATAATTTTAGATCTAAAATAATCTTATAATCATATTACAGCATGTAAAAAAATTTGATCTAACTTTAATCGATGTTCTACATTATTCTAGGACAACCATTCAGCATAACAGGGTTATACTAGGACAACCTTATTTCAGAACAACATAGATCATCAAATTAACCTTTAGATCTGATTTCTATAAATTAGATTTCAGATCTGAGGGATTTTTATATTCGTATCAGTACCTATGCTCTGATACTACTGTTAGAAAATCGCTACGATTTCATACGTATAGTTTAAAATTTTTTCTAGACACTACGTAGTGAAAATAAATTAATTAAAATAATTTTAATTTATTCACATATGAGATCAAATCTAAAAATCATAGTAAAAATCTTGATATGAATATATAACCATTATC
This sequence comes from Elaeis guineensis, assembly GCF_000442705.2. Taxonomy (NCBI): domain Eukaryota; kingdom Viridiplantae; phylum Streptophyta; class Magnoliopsida; order Arecales; family Arecaceae; genus Elaeis; species Elaeis guineensis. The sequence goes on from NC_026003.2 coordinate 71,724,771, forward strand.
TAAAATCTGAAATAGAAAAATAAATCGTTAGAAAAATAAATAGAGATCAGATCTCCATATCACGGATCCTGCGGATGTTCTGGATTCTGATCATAGCCGCGCATGCGCCCGACCTCTATTGGTATCTATATAGAGTCACCTGATTGGAGCATCAAGATCATCGGTGTGCTAGCACCTTGTAGATCTCGCTCGTCATCCTTGGATCTAGATCTCTTCTTCTAGATCTTGAAGAAAGAGATCGCTGCGTGAACTCTTTCGTGCAGATCCGATGGGATCTGAATCAGATAACCATGAAGAGAAGAAGAACCCTTCTTTTTCTCTTCTTCTCTCTCTTTTATCATCTTAGATCTGATGATCTCTATCAGATCTGAGCATGGATGAAGTGGAGAAGAGGAGGAAGAGGGTTGGGATGTAAGACATAAAGAAGTTTGGCGCAAGAAAGAAAACTCTCTACATCTTACACACACCCTCTCTCACTCTTCTTATTTTTTTGTCGCACCAACCAGATCTCTCATGCCCCAAAACCTTTATTAATGCCTTAATAGATCAAATCATATTTGATCTTGGGTGTCCAAAACAAATCAAAGGGTAGAAAGGGCTTTGAGATAAAGTTATTGTAAGAAAGAAACCTCTTCTCACAAATAGCGCACGTCCCAACTCTCTCAAATTTTTTTATCACACAAAAAATATTCTATTACCTAATATAATAAATTTTTATCTTATTTTAAATCAAATTCAAATAGAAAAAAATCTAGATGAAAAAGAATTTCAGATAAGATGGGGCGCCAACTATTGGCGCCCCCTCCCCTTTCACGCGCGCTAGGAAAAAAGGATAAGAAAAACAATACCCCACTTCTTTTGGTATAATTTCTAGAGAGGGAGTTCTAAAAAACTTGGGCTCTCCAATTCATAGTTCATCTGATTCAAATAGGGCCTCAATTGGGTTCCAATCAAGTCTGAAACGAGCCGAATTTGAAAAGACTGTCAAGCCTGATCCAATCAGACCTGAAATCCAAATCTGATTTGGATAATTGAACCTAATTAATATTAAATTTAATTTAATTTAATAAAATTAAATCTAATTTAAATTAATTAAAACTTAATTTATAATTTTGTTAATTCTAAAAAAATTATAATATTTATAATTAAGTCCCTGCACTAACAATTAGCAACTGCCAAAACTGTAACGATTACAAAATTAGCAGTTTCTAAAATTCAAACTATCAATCCGATTGATAATTTGAATATGGTCCAAGCTATTGATTAGATCAAGCTCTTTTTGTATGTGATCTCTTAGATTTTATTCTATCTAGTAGCAAGACATACCATGATCTCTATCATAGTATCATCGAAACTCTTTTCGATGGGTTGAAATAATTCCAACTCACCTCAATAAAGATCGTTGATCCGAAAATGATCTTAATGAGTTCTCACGATCCATCAATGATGTCTAGCAATATATAGTGGCAATCCAATAGAATAAAAAAATAAATCTCTAGGTACAGTTATCGTGTGATACAATCCCTCTATCGAGAGTCCTGACTCAACGGAGATCATGGAGAACTCGTCAAATTCCATTGTCAGTCATATGCTAGATTGGCTTGACTCAAGTTTATTTGTGAATCTCGTGAAATCTCTTTTTCAGTATTCATACTTATTCTGATCAGAGATTTTTTAAACTCAATCTTACGAATCATATAGGGCTTCTCCTTTTCTACCAAGATCGATAGATTCTATCTAGGTGCATCCTACTCCAAATAGCGAACCTGAACCTATATAGCCAATATATACAGCAAAGACCTATATGGCTAGAGACCAAAAGAATGTGCAGTCAAACTACATAATCTCGTTGCGAATAGCCAACACACCATAGGTCAAAGGACTAGTCACACCACTATAGCATCGAGAAAACTACTGATGAGTGAGTAGACATCCAAGTGGTTTCTCATGTTGGTCATGCTTAGTGTAAGTTATTCTCTAACAACCACCTACACTCTTACCCTAATGTCTCTACACCACAAACTCGAGACTCATCTGCCCCAAAGGGAGGTGATCCATGCATCGATTTTGAGTGGATTGATCATTATCCTCCATGATGATCTTTCGATTGAAAGCATTTAGAAATTAATCACTAATGATGTATGTCTCAAATTCTCAACATCTTAAGAATATACAAAATCATCTTTATTAATTTTTAGGATAAATCATGGACACATAAGACATGATTGGTTATAAAGATTGCCCAAAAAGTATAAAATATATCCTAAAAAAAAGTATGTGTCAGCTAAGACTGGCCTCTCGAGCACATATCCAACACTATAGGCCAAAGAATCTCTCTTTCTAAGAAAGATTGTCTGACAATTCCTCAAGAGAGAGAGAGTGTATGAGTAAAATTCTATATACCTCAGCAGTAGGATCTATTATGTATGCTATGATATATATAAAACTAGATGTGGTCTGCTCATTAGGAGTAGTGAGTAGGTATCAATCTGATGCAAATGAGAATCATTGAAAAGTTATAAAGACAATCCTTAAATATTTGAGAAATACTAAAGACCAATAGTTAATCCATAGAGACACTGACTTTAAACTTGTGGGACATACTGATTTTATTTTTCAGTCAGATCATGATGATAGAAAAAGTGTGTTTGATTATATTTTCACTTTATATGGTGGAGCGATCTGCTGGAAGAGTTTCAAGCAGCACATAGTAGCTGATTCAATATGCGAAGTAGAATATATTGCAGCATCCGATGCTGCAAAAGAAGCTATTATGGGAAAATATGTTCTAAAGCCAATCATCTAGGTTGTAGATGATTGTGCTTTATACATGTATATGAATTATAAAATTGATAAATGTTATCTGGCATATTCATCATAAGAAATACATCTTCCTAAATAGAACTCATATGTTATGATGAAGTCCTTAGAGCTACTTTCAAAATGATAAAGGATGATTTATTGTGTGATTCTTAAATCCTACTCATGACCAAATGATATAATTGTTACAAGAACGATAATTATATTGAGTGTAAGTCGTTATGTGTTATTTTAATTGATTGTCCTCTTAATCAAAGCGTGTGGTGACACAGGTATGGCATACAGATGATATGTAAGAGTATATTTCACTAAGCGTGACCACTTTCGGAGCATTCTGTTATCAAAAATTATCCTGATGGGATATGGGTATAAGTGTCCCTCTGACCTGAGCCTGCCTCAGTGACTTGCAAGCAACTCACTGTGCATTGATGCTGAACTATCCAAATTTTTAATTTGATGATGGAAGATTTTTGAGTACAGTCAAGTACTTGTAAAATTTGAGTGCGAGTCAAAATAGGATTGATCAGTCCAAGTAAAATTGGAGATGATGTATCACTATGTTTCAATTTAGCAAAATTTTGATCAAAGTAGTCCTAGTGAGGAGTCACAAAACTTTTGAGGTTGAGACATAATGTGGATCACTCATTCTAGGTTGATAGTTTAACACTTAGTCATCTTTGAGTATCAAGTGTCAAAGGGATGAATTATATGGTAACTATATCCACATAGGTTTTAGAGTGTTGCGGGCATATATTCGGCCTATTCGGACATCGAAAATCATTACTAGATGGTAATATCGATTAATACAAGAATTATTATTATACTATCGACTTAGGTTCGAACCTATGGGGTTACACACATAGAAGTACCTGTCTGATCAAATGATTGATTGACGATTATGAATCGTTGAAGGATTTAATTATCAATGTAATTGATAATTAATCTTATGCAAAGGTTGTAATAATTTATTTACTAATAGTTGATAAATTAAAAAAATAATTAATTAATAATATAATTGTTAATTGACTCCATTTGATTAAGCAATAGAGATTGAATCAGATCTAATTGAATTGGATTCAATTAGGTTGGCTTTGGATTGATTGGATGCATCCCTATTAGACAATAGGGCTTGTTCCAATTGATCTCAGAGATGCAAATCAAATTTTAAGTTGAATAAGATTCAATAGTTTTATATAGATTTTGATTGGATCAAATCTTGTCGGATAATAGACTTGATTGGATCAAGTCCTATTATCAAATAGCTTCCTTGATATCCATCAAGAATTAATATCTGGATCAATAGAGTTTTAATCTAACTAATTTTTCAATTGAATTGGGGTCTAATTGATTTCATAATTGGGTTAGGATCTAATTAGTTAGTTTATTATAATTAATTTTTAAATTAGTTAGGATTGGATCCAAAGATTAGTTATAGTTAGAACGATATTTATGAGTCCTATTTGGAATAGGGCTGAACTAATTCCTAAACCCCATTTATTTATTGATTCCTCATGCCCCACCTCTCTTCACATTAAGATCTCACACCCCATCATAAAGTGCCGCACTCCCTTTGTCCTCTCTTTCGTGAGAATAAGAGGCATCCCCTTATGTGATCAGAAAAAGAAAAAAAAAAAGGTTGGGGTGTCCAAGAGTTGGATGCCCCAAACTCCACACGCCAACCCCCTCTTCTCCTCATCTTGGAGTAATTTTGTGGGAGTTTGATTGTTGATTCTTAGACATTAAAGAGAGGCTCCTCTACTAGTTATACAGTAAAAAATTGGAGAAGAAAAATTCTTCCTAATGAGAGAAAGAAAAAGAAGAAGAACAGTCTTCTTTCTAGTGCGCAGCTTTGGAGAAGAAAGAGTTCTTCTCCTAGATTTTTTTTTTAAAAATTAAAATTAGATTAGATCTAATTTTTAACATGAAGATTTGGTGAAAAAATATAAAAAAAATTGGTTGGGTGTTTGGGGCTTCCTAGAGTTCTAGATCAAGGAGAAAAAGGGAGAAGAAAAGAGAGGAATGGTTCTTCTCCTAGATCTCTCTTTTAAATTTTTTTAGAATATGAGAATCCATATTACTTTTAGCATAAAAAAATAGATTAGATCTAATTTTCATCATGAAAAATCAGAGAAGAAAAATTTTTCTTAAAGGCATGAAAAGGAGAAAGAAAGGTTCTCTCTTGTGCGTGAGAGAATTGAGAAGAAATGATTCTTCTCTTGATCTCTATCGTAGAGATCTGATAAGTAGATCCAGGAAGAAAAAAGAGGGTCTCTTTATTCTTCATTTTTATCATGTTCCTCTTAGATCAGCCAAAGCATGATATTTTCGTGAGCTAGCACTCCCGAAGAGATCGATCTGCACAAAGACTTCGTGTGGATATCCGTAGAGGCCGGACACGTATGCGGCTGTCGAGCATTATGAAGAATCAACTACCATAGATTTTAGATATGGTGATCTACCATCCACGCTCAGGTATGAAGTTTTAAACTCAATTCATATTTAGATATGATCTAAATATAAATTAGATATGTTCTATACTTGCTAAATTTTAGATTTCAGATTTATATACATGCATATTAGTTCATATCATGGATCTTAAATGGTAGTTTTAGATTTGATCTATATAGATATTATAGATTAAATTATTTAATCTATGTATATTCTACTCTAAATTTTTTAAAAAATACATGCACAAAACCAACATGCTTTCCTTCAAATGGTATTAGAGTGAAGGTTCGTTATGATATGAACATATATGCATGTAGAGTTGAAATCTAGATTTAGCAATGCATGAGTTATGTTATGATCTGATTTTAGATATGATCTAATATAAAATTAGATTAATATAATTTAGATGAGATCTAAATTTTTGTATCTATGATATGTGAATTAGATTAGATGTTCTAAGTAGCAAAGTACTCGGATTGAATAATCTCCAAGCCGTTCGATCATAGAAGCAAGTAAGGTTACAATGACCCTCTCTTTCCATTCAATGGAATGCTCTTATGGTATGTAAGGGTGCCACTGTGAGATCCCATGAAGAAAAAAGTGAAAGCAAAAAACTTACTTTCTTGCAAAGCTCTAGATCTTAAAATCCTAGGTGTTGTTGCATGTGATGCAAGTTGTGAAGAAACTAGTTACATCTAATCTTTATTTATCAAAATTATTTTGATGTAAAATTATAAAAATTTAGATTTGATCAAAAAGATTTTATGACTTAATGTAAAAAGTTTATATAAAAAAATTATTTTGAAACCTTAACCATGTTGATGTAAAAACTTAATTGAGAATTAAGTATTGAACTAAATAGATCTAGAATTATGATTTGAGATCTAATGACATTGCATAAAACATGAGGCATAGGTTAGCTCAAATCAGGTTCTTCTCTTTAATTGGATTAGACCTAAGGTTAGAATCAAAGAATTAATTGACCATGTAGAGAAATTGATTAAGTCTAACTAAATATTGAATTAGATTAATCAAAATTTTTTTAATACTATAGTTGTAGCTAGTCAAGTTCATATCTTTGATTAGACCTAATAGATCTTGATTGTGGCTCAGTGGTTGAACCCGAATCATTAAGTTGATCAAATCAAAATTAGTTAACCAATTGGTGTCTAAGTTAAGTTTGGCATTTTGATCGGTGGTTTTTAATTGGGAACAGCTTATCTAGCCATTTCAATGGTGTCTAAGATAAGCTTAGCAAACCCTCCCACTGATCTCACTTATCTGGCCAATTTGGTGAATTAGATTTTGATTAGATCGCTTAGTGATTCGAGTTAGCCCATGCCATTAAGGTTAATCAGTATGACTGATTTAGGTACCCTAGACTGATTTGTCTCTAGTCCTTCTCATGACTTGGTGAAGTCAGTGGGAAGATTTATGATATACCGATTGGACTCGCTAGTCACTGATTTTTTTCATGACTTTGTAAAGTCAGTGAGAGGATTTATGACTTGTAGGTCGACTGATATCTTCTAAAAGATTTAATTAAATCTTCTAAATTATTAGGTCCACAAAATGAGCTAGTTATGGGGATAACTAGATCATAGCCTCTATTTAAGGTGAATATTAATGGATCCATTATTTTAGATTGACATTGCAGGTGCCATCCATCTGGAGTTTCTTTGAATGATAGAATTATTATTCATCATATGATGATTTTGTTAAATTATCTGATGAATGGTTGGATTAATCGAGCCATCCTCGGGTCTGATCATTCTTTGGCTAGAATCATTGAGTAGGTTCATGTTAATGGTTTGACCTAATCGGGACTTTCAGTGGAGGCCCATTACCTATTGAAATAAAATCTAGGGCTAAATTAAATACTAAAAGTTGTTTGAATAAATAATTGATGGAGAACCTACCCATAGGTGCATATGGGTTGGTCAAGCCATCCTCGAGTTTATATGCAGTCTGTGTGGATTTTAGTACCTACTAAGGAATTAAGATAATTTCTCAAATTGGAGGTAGAGACTACCAATTTGTATAAAATAGTAAGAGAATCTTTAGACTAAAGTTCAAATTTTTAGGCTTAAAATAATTCATATACTAATAGATCAATTGTTTTCTTTTTAGAAATGATTAGAATATTGTCACTCTGTTCATTGTTAGATAGTGAAAATGTTATCAGACCTAACTTCGATAGTCAGTATCAGAAGTTAAGTATAGTTTTTGAGTAAATTGATCAAAAAGTCTCAGGCTAACCAAATAGGCTTAAAAGAAAAATCAGCAAATGGTTGTTGGTCAAGATAGTTATATGATAACTTCTTGAAGTTTTTCTATTGGTAATACTACTACTTGAGTATAGGATACTGATGGTACAAGTCATGTTCGTAAATAGTTGAAAGGACTTCAAGATAGTAGAAGATTTATAAACGACAAGAGACTCCTGAATATAAGAGATAGAAGTCTATTTCAATCTTAACATTAGGAATCATCGAGCTTATTTTAAATTCTGAAGATGTCATTTTTTAAGTGATTGTCACCATTGTCTAATCTTATTGATGGTGTCAATAAGAATGATTATTGTGATATCATTATGAATAATACTACAATAATGAGTAGATAATTGAAAATGATATTAACTCAGTACCATAGCCTGTTAGTCTAACTAATACCTAGATTATATAGTGTCACTGAAGCCTATCTTTGGCATAGTTGACTTAGTCATCTTTTATTGGAAAGGGTGTATGAGCCAGAGATGTTCTAAGTTTCAAATGTATCGATGTATTTACACTTATGAACATAAGTGCTAGAAGAGAGCTTTACTACTTCATTAAAATCTTTGATGACCTATCTTGGCATGGGTGCATCTTGCTTATGAAGCACAAATCTGAATTGATTGAAATGTTCAAATGATTCTATAATGAGGTAGAAAAATAAACTGCAAAGAGTATTAGAACTCATCGATTAGACTGATGAAGTAAATATCTTTATAGTAAATTTTGACATATCTAAAAGAGAATTAGATTCTCTTTCAATGGATCTCTTCTAGGACATCACTATTTAAAAGGGTGTCTAAAAGGATGAATTGAACTTTGTTAGATATGATTTGATACACTGTGGCACTGTGGGGTTTACTGGTCTGTCTGAAGTTATGTTTAGAGACTACTTGATATGTGCTTGTGAATATTTTGTATAAATTGATCATCAAAACTTCATATGAGATATGAACTTGGATAATTTGATACTCTCTTATCTTAAGATTTGGGGTGTCAAACTTATATAAAATATTCACAAACCGACTAGCTTGGATCTTGATCTGATAAATATTATTTTAGAGATATTTCTTCTACCTTCCTAATGGACATGATATATTCATGAATCTTAAGGTATTCTTTTTGAAAAAAAAGTTTCTTGGTCCGAACCTAAGCCGGTAGCACAGGAATAAATTTTTGTACCAATCGAAGTGACCATCTAGCAATGGTACCCGATGACCGGATAGGTCGAATGTGTAGAACAATATCCTTAGAACCCATGCGGATATAGTTTTCATATAATTCATCCCCTTGACCAAAATGATCATAGGACACCCCAGAGTTCAACTATCAACTCTGATCAGGTTGTCCACATTGTATTTCAAAATATCAAATCCATCTGATGGATTACCCTGGCCAAGGTTTTGCTAAATTGAAATACAGCGACTCATTCTTCTCCAACTCTTGGAGTGGTCAATCCCATCTCGATCACACTCTGACCTCGCAAGTACTTGACTGTGCCCAGAAGCCTTCCATCCCTGAATTAGAAATTCAGTTAGTCTAGTGCCAAAGCACAGTGAGTTGCTTGCAAGTCACTGAGGCGATCTCAAGTCTAAGGGACACTTATACCTATATCCCATCAGAGACATTCTCGACAGCAGAATACCCTGGAGTTGGTCACGTTCAATGACGATATATCCTTACATCTCACCTGTATGCCATACCAGTGTCTCCACACTCTTTGGTTAAGAGGACAACCAACCCATATGGCCTACAGCGACCTATGCTCGATAGAAGCTGTCGTCCTTATTAACAGCTTATCATTTGTTCGTGAATAGTTTTAAGGACTAATCGATAAATCCTCTCTTTATCGAACTTAAATAGTCCTAAAGACTTCATCATAACAACAGAGTTCATTAGAAGATGAAAGCTTATGATGAAGATGCCAAATATATTTTATTTATTAACAAATCAATTACAATACTTGGTTGCTCAACCGTTAACAGCTTGACGATTGGCTTTTTGGGATACATTTTCCAACAACTCCCACTTGTCCTAAAGCCACTCGGCACAGTATCTAATACCCATCTTCGACTTGTGGTTGTCAAACTCCTTTATCGCCAGGGCTTTAGTGAAGGGGTCGGCTAGGTTCTCCTTTCCATCGATCTTCTGAAGGTCGATGTCATCTTGATCCACGATCTCTCGGACTAGGTGGAAGCGGTGCAAGATGTGCTTCGTCCGCTGATGTGCATTGGGTTCCTTCGCCTGAGCTATGGCACCAGTGCTGTCGCAGTGCAGCAGGATCGGACCATCGAGGGAGGGTGCTACTCCAAGCTCGTTGATGAATTTTCTCAGCCACACAGCTTCCTTCGTGGCATTCGATGCTACGATGTACTCCGCTTCACAAATAGAGTCTGCCACAGTATGCTGCTTGAAACTCTTCCAGCAGATGGCTCCACCATTCAGAGTAAAGATATAACCCGACACGCTCCTACTGTCATCATGGTCAGATTGGAAGCTGGAGTCTATGAACCCCACAAGTTTCAAATCTGACTCACCATAAACCAACCATTAGTCCTTAGTATTTCTCAAATATTTAAGGATGGCTTTAACCACTTTCCAGTGATTTTCTTTAGGATCAGATTGGTATCTACTCACTACTCCTAATGAGTATGCCACATCTGGTATTGTACATGTCATGACGTACATGATAGATCCCACAGCTGAAGCATATGGGACTCTACTCATACGCTCTCTCTCTTCAGGAGTTGTCGGACAATCCTTCTTAGAGAGAGAAATTCCATGGCCTATCGATAGATAGCCCTTCTTGGAATTCTCCATGCTGAACCTCTTCAGCACAGTGTCTATGTACATGAACTGGGATAACCCAAGCATCCTTTTAGATCTATCCCTATAGATCTTCATCCCTAGGATGTAGGATGCTTCACCCAAGTCCTTCATAGAGAACTGTGATGACAACCAAACTTTTATTTTCTGTAGTGCGGAATGTCATTCTCGATTAAGAGAATATCATCCACATACAAGATAAGGAATACCACAACTGGACCATTTGCCCATTTATAGATGCAGGGCTCTTCTCCATTCTTAATGAAGCCATACGTTTTGATCACCTTATCAAAATGCATGTTCCAACTCTGAGAAGCTTGCTTCAATCCATAAATGGATCTCTGAAGCTTGCACACCTTGGACTCATCTGTGGATGTAAACCCCTCAGGTTGTATCATATACATCTCTTCAGTCAGCTCTCCATTCAGGAAAGCTATCTTTACATCCATCTGTCAGATCTCATAATCTAGATGGGCAGCTATTGCAAGCATTATCCGAATGGATTTGAGCATTGCCATAGGAGAAAATATCTCGTCATAGTCAATACCATAACGTTGACGATACCCCTTGGCAACCAGACGGGCTTTATAGGTATCCACCTTTCCGTCTGCACCCCTCTTCCTTTTGAAGACCCATTTACATCCAATGGGTTTAACCCCTTCAGGTGGGTCAACCAATGTCCATACATCGTTGACCTTCATGGACTCCATTTCAAATTTCATGGCTTCAAGCCATTTTTTGGAATCAGGTCTCTGCATTACATCCATATAGGTGATCGGATCCGCATTATTCTCATCAAGTTCGATGAGATCACCGTCCCGGACCAAGAAACCATAGTATCTGTCCGACTAACGCGGTACTCTATCGGATCGCCTTAATGGTGCAGGTATATTGGGCTTCGGATATGATCTAATCATATCAGACTCAGGTTCAGGTATTGGTGTCGGTCCTTCTACCTGTTGAACTTCATCAAGTTCAACCTTAGAGGCAACGGTTCCTTCATCAAAAAATACCTTTTCTAAAAAGATTGCCTTAAGGCTGACGAATACCTTTTGTTCATTAGCATGGTAGAAAAAATATCCTTTTATCTCTTTGGGGTACCCTATGAATAAGCATTTGTCAAACCTAGGTCCAAGTTTGTCTGTGACTAATCGTTTGACATAGGCCGGGCACCCCCAGACCCTAAGGTGTGAAAGTACTGGCTTACGCCCTGTCCATATCTCATATGGAGTCTTAATTATAGACTTACTTGGAACCCTATTTACGAGCATTTGTCAGACCTAGGTCCAAGTTTGTCTGTGACTAATCGTTTGACATAGGCCGGGCACCCCCAAACCCTAAGGTGTGAAAGTGCTGGCTTACGTCTCGTCCATATCTCATATGGAGTCTTAATTACAGACTTACTTGGAACCCTATTTAACAGATAACAGGCCGATTCGAGTGCATATCCCCAGAAGGATATCAGCAAACTAGCAAAAACCCATCATGGATCAGACCATGTCTAACAGAGTCCGATTCCTCCTTTCAGACACATCATTATGCTGTGGTGTTCCTAGAGGAGTCGATTGGGAGAGAATCCCATTCTCTCTTAGATATGTGAGAAACTCACTAGAAAGGTGTTCTCCTCCTCGATCAGATCGAAGAGTTTTAATACTCTTCCCAGTTTATTTTTCTGCTTCACTTCGGAATCGTTTGAACATTTCAAATGAATCCGACTTATGTTTCATCAGATAGACATATCCATATCTGGATAGGTCATCCGTGAAAGTTATGAAGTAGAAATATCCACCTCTAGCACCTGTGCTCATGGACTCGCATACATCAGTATGTACTAGGCCCAAGAGCTCAGTAGCTCTCTCACCTTTTTCAGTAAAAGGTGACTTGGTCATTTTACCAAGAAGACAGGACTCACAGGTTGGAAGTGATTCATAATCACTGACTTCAAAAATTTCCTCTTGAGTCAACCTGTTTATTCTGTTCTTGTTTATATGACCTAGCCTCCAATGCCATAAGTAGATATCTGACACACTATCTAATCTAGGGTGCTTGCCAGTAGAATAGACTCTTATCAGGCTTGATCTTTTTGGTCTGGCTCTGCACTGATGTCCCATCCTGAACTTGTACCTTCTTCACTTTCTTCTTCTTGTTCTTCTTTTCTTTCTCAAAAGGTTGAGAACCAGAAGACGAACCTCTCACTAAGTTCACCGACTCCTTGTGGAGTTGGTGATCTTTCTCAAAGTTCTGAAGCAACCTCAGTAATTCATGGTAGTTTACTTCAGGCTTTGTCATTCTATAATGAGTGAGGAATGGGAGATAAGACTTGGGCAGCGAGTTCAGTATTGCATCTTTCTCAAGCTGCTCATGCAAGGGAGAGCCGAGCTTGCTCAATCGTTCCATCAGCTCGATCATGTACAATACATGATCAGTGACAGAGGCACCATCCCGCATTTTGGCGTTGAAGATGGCACAACTAGTCTTGTGCCTCTCTACGTCATCAGGTGTGCCAAAGGCATCCTCCAACACTTGAAGCATGTCCTTTGGCTGAGCCATCTCGAATCTGTGACTGAACTCATCGCTCATGACAGCCAGCATGGTACAGTGCACCATGGTCCGATCATTGAGCCACTTCTGGTAAGTATCTCTGACTGTTCCACGTGCATTGGCAGCTGGCTCCTCAGGTGCAGGATCCATTATCACATATAGGATCCGTTCATGCTCCAAGACTATCTTCAACTTTCGGTACCAGCTACCGAAGTTGGGTCCCACCAACTTATCATTGTCCAATAATGATCGGAGTGATAGGGAAGTGGCCATATTTGCACAAAGGAGAACCATAACCTAATTAGTAATTGATTCATTAAACCTAAAGATTTGGACTTTAATCAAAAGGTTTCTCCCACTATTTTATTCGAATTGGTAGCCTCTACCTCCAATTCGAAGAATTACCCTAATTCCTTAGTGGGTACTAGAATCCACTTAGACTGCACACAAGCCCAACTTTGGTTGGCCAACCCATGTACATCTAAGGGTAGGTTCATAACCAATTGTTTCTCTAAATAATTTCTAGTAATATTAATTTTGCCCCAGAAACCTAATCAGTAGGCTTTGGCCTCCACTGTAAGGATCCGGTTAGGTCCAACCATTAACATGATCATACTTGGTGTATCTAACCAATGAATGATTAAGCCCAACTTTGGTTGGCTCACCTAACCACCATTAGAGAGACACTTTCAAGTCATCATATGATGAGTGATAATTCCATTAGTCAACAAGCACCAGGCCTTTGGGTCTGCAATGATTATTGAGTTAATGGACTCATTATCAAACATCTTAATGGGAGGCTATGACTCAGTTATCTCCATAACTTTATCATTTTAAGGACCTAATAATTTTAGAAGATTTAAATAATATAGAGGATGAGGTCAGATGAACCAGCTTATCATGATCCTCCCACTGGCTTCACCAAGTCAGCTTAAGGGAGACCATTAAAAGGGCTGGTCTAGGAGCACCTAAATCAGTCACACTGATTTACCTAGCTGACATGGGTCAGCTCGAATAGTCAAGTGATCCGATCAAAACATAATTTCACCAAGAGGCCAGGTAAGTTCGATCAGTGGGAGGGTCTGCCAAAGCTTGCCTTAGACACCATCAGAAATGGCTAGGTAAGCGGGCTCCCAATTAAAAACCACCAGTCTGGTTTACCTTAGACACCAACTGGTTTAATTAGTTTCGATTAGATCAACCTAACAGTTCGTGCTAGACCGCTTAGCCAAGAATCAAGTCCATTTGGTTCTCGTTAAAGATATGGACTTGACCAACTACAACTATTGTAATTGATCTAGAGAATCCTTGACCTAATCTAAGACAACAATTGATTAGATTTAGTCAATTCTCTAATTAAGTCCATCTTTAATCTAACCATAGGTCTAACCCAATTAATGAACCTAATTCCCACTAACCCATTAACCCAATGTGTTATGATTTATGTCTTAGGTTCTTCAATTCACAATCCTAGAACCTAATCAAACAACTTCTTAATTCTTAATTAAGTTTTGGGCTGAGGGTTGGGTTTGGCTTTTCAAAAAATAATTTTCATATTTATAAAATAATTTTACAATATGATTCTACCAACCATATTGCATGTTTGATTCATAATCAAGATACAAGTGAAATAAACATGAAACTACTTTAGATCTAATCTAAACAGGTTCATGTAATTGAAACAATTTCAACTTTAAATAATTTCTTTGCACAAAAATTATTAACAAAGAGATTTTATTTCAGATTTAAATATCTTTTAAATCTAATAAATCATAAATTTAATCTAGATCATATCTAACAAATTTATGATTAAAGATAGATCTACACAAACTAGGACAACCTTTGTACTGTAAGGGGTAAACCTTACAGCAGGACAACCTTGCAGTTCATGATTGATCTAAAATTTTAATTTCAGATTTAATAATTAGATTATAAATTAGATCTAATCTAATAAATAATCTAAGCATATATAAATAATCATGTAATAAAGAACCTAGGCTCTGATACCAATTGTAGGAACCAGATCTAGGGTTTCAGGGTTAGATCTTGAAATTTTTTCAAGATCATACAGCGGAAGACTAAAATAAATCAAAATTTATTTTCTAAAATTAGAAAATTTCTAGATCTAAGATCCTTTTACATGATTATTATATAGTATTAAATCAAAAATTAAAATATATAAATATAGCATGAACTACATGTTGATCATATCAACATGTTTCTATACTACATCTAATGTATGTATTAAACAATAGATCAGATCTATTACCTTGCAAGTTAGATGCTCTAACCTCGCTGATCCAGGCTTAAGAATGATGTTGCAAACCGCACACGCATCCGGCCTCTAGGAGTCATCCACACGAGCCCACGAATCTCGATCAGAAGTCCTGCTTCAGGAAATCAGCACAGTATGCTAGTACTGCGTTGATCCTTCTTTGATGGTTGATCAGGTGCCTCCTTCTTCTTGATTTGGACTCTTCCAAAGATGGAAAGTAAAAGAAGGAGTTTTAGATCTGATACACTCTTAGGAAACTCAAGATGGAGGGAGGAAAGGTATGAAAACAAAAAACCTAGAAGAAGACCCTCTTCTTCTTCACGTTTTTCTCTCTAGACACCCTAACTTGCATCTTTTATATCTCCACGACCCAAAGGTCTTTATCTCTGATTTTTGGATGGCACAAAGGTCTCTTATGTTTGTATCTTATCTAAAATTTTATAAAGAAACTCATTTTATACAAAGAGATATGATAGAGTCCTTGTCTAGGTCAAATACCTAGTCAAGGCTTATCCAAACATGGCAAGTTAAGGGGCGCCCAACTCTTGAGCACCTCCTCCATATTTTTGTATATGGATCACTAAAAAAGGGTACACAATGTGTACCTTAAAATCCATAAAAATTCCAAAAAAAATTTGGATAAATTTGATGCAAAATTGAAAGAGTTTTGGATTTCTAAAACTCTATCTCATAGAATTCGAAATCCAAACTTATTCCTTTTTGATTTGATCCAAACCACCTTCCATGTAAGAAAGAAGAGAGGAAACCTTTTATGAATGTGGGAGAGACCTGGGAGAGGGCTTTTGTCGCACAAAATAAGTGGAGATTGGCGTTGAATAAGAGAGAGGGCGTGGGGAAGGCTTATGTGGCGCAAGGTGGAATCCTAGTCTTACTAGGATTCTATCTTATGACTTGTTTTAATTTGATTTTCGAAACCAAATTAAATCAAAATTAGATCAACCTAATTAAATAAGTCTTAACCCAATTAAGAACCTAATTTAATCAGATTAAATTAGATTTAAATCTGATTTAATTTTCTAATCAAATTAGAAATTAGATTGACCCAAGTCCTAGTTGAACTAGGACTAGTTTTTCCTTGCACTTGGCTTATCCAATAAACCAATTAGACTTGATCCAATCAAGCCTAAAATAAATCTAATTAAATTATATTTAATTAGAGTTAATCTCAGCCCATTGACTTAATCAAATTAAGCCAATTAGCAATCGAATTGCTAATCGATCCTCCTGCAATACTTGCACTGGGTTAAATGTCAATCGTATTGATCATTTAACCCTAGAACGATTCTTAATCATTGATCAACCATTCGATTGGATCATGAACTCTAATGTGTGTGACCTCATAGGTCCGAACCTAAGTCGGTAGCACAAGAACAAATTTCTGTACCAATCGAAGTGACCATCTAGCAATGGTACCCGACGATCGGATAGGTCAAATGTGTAGAACAACATCCTTAGAACCCATGCAGATATAGTTTTCATATAATTCATCCCCTTGACCAAAATGATCATAGGACACCCCAGAGTTCAACTTTCAACTCTGATCAGATTGTCCACATTGTATTTCAAAATATCAAATCCATCTGATAGATTACCCTGACCAAGGTTTTGCTAAATTGAAATACAGTGACTCATTCTTCTCCAACTCTTGGAGTGGTCAATCCCATCTCGATCACACTCTGACTTCGTAAGTACTTGACTGTGCCCAGAAGCCTTCCATCTCTGAATTAGAAATTCAGTTAGTCCAGTACCAAAGCACAGTGAGTTGCTTGCAAGTCACTGAGGCGATCTTAAGTCTAAGGGACATTTATACCTATATCCCATCAGAGACATTCTCGATAGCAGAATACTCTGGAGTTGGTCACGTTCAATGATGATATACCCTTACATCTCACCTGTATGCCATACCAGTGTCTCCACACTCATTGGTTAAGAGGACAACCAACCCATATGGCCTACAGCGACCTATGCTCGATAGAAGCTGTCGTCCTTATTAACAGCTTATCATTTGGTCGTGAATAATTTTAAGGACTAATCGATAAATCCTCTCTTTATTGAACTTAAATAGTCCTAAGGACTTCATCATAACAATGGAGTTCATTAGAAGATGAAAGCTTATGATGAAGATGCCAAATATATTTTATTTATTAACAAATCAATTATAATACTTGGTTGCTCAACCGTCAACAGCTTGACGATTGGCTTTTTGGGACACATTTCCCAACATTGACTTGTAGCCGTGACCAAATGTGATTGGATTTCTGATCTGATTTTTATGAAAATATTCCATGTGAAATTAACCTCCTCCATGCCAACACCATATGCACACAATTAAATGGCACGCCTAAAAATAAATGGTGTTAAGAAGAGGAGTCCTTCTCTTCCTCTTAAATTCCTTACCAAATATTCCATGCGTTTCTTCATTCCTTGTGTCATGAGATGACTCCTTAGAATTGTGGGTGTAGAAGAAAAGAAAGAGCCCTTCTCTGGCAAGGAACTTGAATGCCACAAAATAAATTGGATGCCATATGTATGCATTGAATATGGAAGAGTCCTAATTGTATTGGACTTTTGGTTTTTCATGTGTTTCCTTTTCCCATGCGCCATAAGATGGTGTTCTATTTTTTTTCATAAAGGAAGAGTCCTTCTGGTTGTTAACCTCTTCTTATTCCATGCCATATTGCTTTGTATTCCATGCAAAAAATATTTCACCATGTAATGTATAAGGGATGCCAAGAGTTGGCATCCCATGGTCTCACCCCTTTTTTCCTATAAAAAGGGGCACTACACCTAGGTTCTACACCCCATATCTTGGTGATTTTGGCATGAGAATGAGAGGATAAAGACAAAAAAAAGTTTGGAAAAAATGCAAGAGAAAAGAGAGAGAAAAATAGAAAGGAAGGGAAGAGAAATTGGAAAGCATGTGATGCTTGTCTAAAAAATCAGATTGTTCATATGTTGAACATATAATTTGATTTGCGTGTGGTGAGATCATTTGAGAAAAAATTTTTAAAGTGATCCTAGTGGATGTCTCAAAGGCGTACAAGTGATGGTGCAATCCATTCTTATGAAGGATGATTGGCAGCGAACTTGCGAAGAAAGCTGCAGCACTACGATGAATTGGAAAGGGCCCTGATCAATCCCGTGTGGATCATTGTTGGAGGACTTCTACTTTAGAGTCTTGTGGAGATTTTAAGATTACCAATTCATGATCTTCATGATGGTATATAGCTTCTGATGTCTTTTTGATATACATGCTTTTGTGATTTGATTGTAATCATCAAGGGGTTCCTAGGATTTTTGTGTTTCGATAGTCTAGTTTAAATGTTAAATTTTATTTTCAATTATTGAATGCATGTAAAAATTTTTAAAATTTATATTTTGCTGCATTACTAGAACCCAACGATCCATACATTACAGAGAATAAAAGGTTGATTGTCATCTCTGTTCTCCATAAAAATTTGAAAGGTTATGAGAACCATCCTTAAGTATTTATGAAATACTAAAGATCAATGGCTCGTTTATGGAGAGTCTGACTTAAAATTTATGAAATATTAATTTTAATTTTTAGTTGAATCAAAATGATGAAGTTGTGTCAGATTATGTTTTTATCCTAAAAAGATGAGCGATATGCCAGAAAGGTTCCAGCAATAGTTAGTAGCCAGTTTTATTTACGATATGGAGTTCTTTGCGATATTTAATGCTGGTAAAGAAGTTGTTTAGTTATAGAAGTTCATCAGTGAGTTTGGAGTGGCATCCTCCATTGATGGTCCAGTCCTTCTGTATTGACAGCAGTACTAGAGTCATAGCTCAAGTTGAAGAACTGAAGTTTCATCTGAGGATCAAATACATTCTGCATTGCAATCATCTTGTTCGATAAGATCAAAATAAAGTCAACCTTAGAAAGATCGACAGAAAAGAGAACTTGACCGATTCATTGATTAGAGCAATTAGATCTAATGAGTTCAATGATCTCAAATGGAAGATGGATATTTGATATGTAGCGAAAATTCTGTGTAGGGATAAAATGGTAATTTTAATTTTTTTCAAAATTATGATTTTACAGTGGAAAAATATTAATTAATCTAATTAATTAACATAAATTTATCCTCCACTAGGATCTAAATATGATATATAGCATGTATTTATTTAAATTTGAAATTCAAATTCGAACAGTAAATACTTTATTGTAATGTGTTCAAACACAATACCTTTGTGCGGGTAGTAGATCGCCGTAATCTGATCACCGTTGGGAGAGTCTGATCATCGCGATGCAGCCACACAGCATGTCTGGCCTCTGCGGATCATCCACATGAAGCTTTCAGTCTGATCGACTCCTCACGAGTGCTAGCTCGTTGTAGAGCCTTTTTGACGGTCGATGCTGATCGAACTCATTTGATCGATGTCTGTCGATTTTTTGGATGCTCCAGATCATCAACAAATGTGCTTGAGAAGATGTTGAAGATTTTTCTGAGATTTTGTGGGCTCACGACACTCGTAGCTCACTTTCTCACTTTTCGAACCCCAAGCTAAAACTCTAGGGAACTCACCAGAAACCTTGCACCCACTTTTTTTTCTTTTCTTTCTTTTTCTCTTGGAAGGATATGAACTTCCTTCTCACGCACAAGACTTTCTCATGCCCCAAAATTCTTCTCCAAAAAAAATCTTCTTCTTGCACGCCCTACTCTTCTCCTCCTTTTATAACAACGTCAAACGTCTTATCCAAAAGAAAAGATAAAGATGAGTAATTGCACATTTGAATTCAAATCAAATTTTAAATTCAAATGGACACCAACTCATCCCTTATCCACTAAAGGCATGAGGCATGGCTTAAATTATGCATGAAGTGATTTCATGAGAAACCTTTTCTCATGTAATAAATGGGGCGTAAAAAAAGGGATAAGGTGCAAAGATTGATTGCCCATTCAAATTCAAACTTTATTTTGAATTTGAATGGCCAACCAATCATCCTTATCCATTCAAATGGCACATTAATGTGGGGTGTGGAGAGGGCTTGGCGTGAGAAAAAAATTCATGAGAAGTTCCTTCTCATGAATTCAAATGGGTGCAATAGAAGTGAGGTGGCGCATGGAGATTGGGCCAAGGTGGTTTAATTATTTAAACCAACCTAATTGAACCAAATAAGTTAGGTCCAATTAGACTAATTTAAACTCAACTAAATTAGACTTAATTAGGCTCAATAAAATCCTAATCAAATCAGGAATTAATTAAGTCCAACCCCTGATCAAATCAGGGACCAAACCATCTTGATGATTAGGTCAACTCTTAACCTAAGCGGGTCAAACCCAACTGAATCTAATTCAATTGGACTTGATCCAAAAATAATTACTCAATCAAATTGAGTTAATTAGTGATCAAATCACTAATTAAACCTCTCATAAATACTGAGTCCAAATTCGATGGGCAATCAGGCATCAGAATTCATCGATATGTAACCCTGATCTAAAAGTCCCAACCAGTGGGACTCTTGACCCCGGTACCCATAATGTGTGGAACTCGTGATCAGAGAATCTTGATTCTCGATTACTGAGTCTCAAATATGTAGGATTCTATATCAGCCATCAGATCAGATAGGAACCTCTAATGTGTGTGACCCCACAGGTTCGAACCTAAGTCGGTAGCACAGGAATCAATTCCTGTACTAATCGAAGTGACCATCTAGCAATGGTACCTGACATCCGGATAGGTCGAAGAGTCGCAATCGCAATACTCAGAACCTACATGAATATGGTTACTGTATAATTCATCCTTTTGACCCCTGTGTTTAGGATGACTCAGGGTTAAACTGTCAATCCTGATCAGATCATCCGAATCGTGCTCAACTCAAACAGTCCTGTGACTCCTCACGAGGACTACCCTTGGCCAAGGTTTTGCTAAATTGAAATATGATTGTACACAGCTCCTAAACTGGAGTGGTCAATCCCATCTTGACACACGCACCGATAAGTCAAGTACTTGACTACACCCAGCAGCCTTCCGTCACTGAATTAAAAATTCATGTAGTCCAGTGCCTAAGTGCAGTGAGTTGCTTGCAAGTCACCGTGATGGTCTCAGGTCGGAGGGATATTTATACCCATATTCCATCGGAGCAAATCTTGACAGCAGAATAGCTCTGGAGTTGGTCATGTTAAGTGCAGATGTACCCTTACATCTCACCTGTATGCCATACCAGTGTCTCCACACTCATTGGTTAAGAGGACAACCAACCTATATGGCACACAATGACCTATGTTTGATAAACGTTGTCGTCCTTGGTAACAACATATCATTTGGTCGTGAACAGATTTAAGGACTAAACGACAAATCCTCCTTTGTCGAGTCTAAATAGTCCTAAGGACTTCACCACAACATAGGAGTTCATTAGAAGATGAAATATTTTGTGATGAAAAATGCCAAAATAATTTTTATTAATTCATAATTCATGTACAAATATAAAAATGAGCACAACCGTCAATAGACTGACGATTGGTTTTGGGACACTATTCCCAACAATCTCCCACTTGGCCTAAAGCCAATCAATGCAGTATCTAATACCCATCTTCGACTTGCAGTTGTCGAACTCCTTCACCGCAATGGCTTTAGTGAATGGGTCAGCCAGGTTCTCCTTTCCGTCGATCTTCTGAAGATCGATGTCACCTCGATCTATAATTTTCTAGATGAGATGGTAGCGGCACAGAATATGCTTCGTCCGCTGGTGTGCCTTTGGTTCCTTCGCCTAAGCAATGGCTCCAGAGCTGTCACAGTAGAGCGAAACTGGACCAACAAGAGAGGGTGCTACTCCGAGCTCGGTGATGAATTTTCTCAGCCACATCACTTCTTTGGCAGCATCTGATGTAGTGACATACTCCGCCTCGCAAACTGAATCAGCCACTGTGTGCTGCTTGGAACTTTTTCAGCAGATAGCCCCACCATTAAGGATAAAAATAAATCCCGACACACTTTTGCTGTCATCGTGATCAGACTGAAAACTAGAGTCTGTAAACCTTATAAGTCTCAAGTCCGATTCACCATAAATAAGCCATTGATCCTTAGTATTTCTCAAATACTTCAGCATGGTTTTAACAATCTTCCAGTGATTCTCTCCTGGATCAGATTGGTATCTACTCACTACCCCTAGTGAGTATGCCACATCTGGTCGTGTACATATCATGGCATACATGATAGATCCCACTACTGAAGCATATGAAATCCTACCCATACGCTCTCTCTCTTGAGGTATTGTCGGACAATCCCTCTTCGAGAGAGAAATTTCATGGCCTATCGAAAGATAGCCTTTCTTGAAATTCTCCATGCTGAACCTCTTCAGCATAGTATCAATGTACGTGGACTGAGATAAACCAAGCAACCTTTTAGATCTATCCCTATAGATCCTCATCCCTAGGATGTAGGAAGCTTCTCCCAGATCCTTCATGGAGAACTGTGACGACAGCCAAATCTTTATTCCCTGTAATGCAGGGATATCATTCTCGATTAAGAGAATGTCATCCACATACAATACAAGAAATACTACTACTAGACCATTAGCCCACTTATAAATGCAGGGCTCTTCTCTATTCTTAACGAAGCCATACGTCTTGATCGTCTTATCAAAACATATGTTCCAACTCTGTGATGCTTGCTTTAGTCTATAAATGGACCTCTGTAGCCTGCACACCTTAGACTCATCTGTGGATGTGAATCCTTCAGGTTGTATCATATACACCTCTTCATCTAGCTCTCCGTTTAAGAAAGCTGTCTTCACATCCATCTGCCAGATTTCATAGTCCAAATGGGCAGCTATCGCAAGCATAATCCGAATGGATTTGAGCATTGCCACAGGAGAAAACATCTCGTCATAATCTATACTATAACATTGACGATATCCCTTGGCAACCAGACGGGCTTTATAGGTTTCCACCTTTCCGTCTGTGCCTCTCTTCCTCTTGAAGATCCATTTACACACTATGGGTTTTACTCCTTCGGGTGGGTCAACCAATGTCCACACATCGTTGACCTTCATGGACTCCATTTCGGATTTCATGGCCTCCAGCCATTTCTCAGAGTCGGGTCTCTGCATTGCATCTGTGTAGGTGATCGGATCCTCATCGTTTTCATCAAGTTCGATAGGATCGCCATCTCGGACCAAAAAATTATAGTATCTATCCGGTTGATGTGGTACTCTACCAGATCGCCTTAAGGGTGCTTGAACAATGGGCTCCGGATCTGATCTAACCAAATTCGGTTCAGGTTCAGCAACTTGTGTCGATTTTTTCATCTGCCGAACTTTGTCAAGTTCAACCTTAGAGGCAACAATCCCTTCACCAAGAAACTCCT
The DNA here is from genome assembly GCF_000442705.2 of Elaeis guineensis. Lineage (NCBI taxonomy): Eukaryota > Viridiplantae > Streptophyta > Magnoliopsida > Arecales > Arecaceae > Elaeis > Elaeis guineensis. The sequence continues at coordinate 71,748,306 of NC_026003.2, forward strand.
TTTTCAAAAAGATTGCCTTAAAGCTGACAAATACTTTTTGCTCATCAGTAAGGTAGAAGTAATACCCTTTGGCCTCTTTTGGGTACCCTATAAAATTACACTTGTCAGACCTAGGTCCTAGCTTGTCCGTAATTAAACGTTTAACATAAGCTGGACACCCCCAAACCCTAAGGTGCGAGAGTACTGGCTTACGTCCTATCCATATCTCATATGGTGTTTTGGTTACAGACTTACTCGGAACTCTATTTAGAAGGTAACAAGCCGATTCGAGTGCATATCCCCAGAGGGAGATCGGCAGACCAGCAAACCCCATCATGGATCGAACCATGTCCAACAAGGTCTGATTCTTCCTTTCAGATACACCATTATGTTGTGGTGTTCCAGGAGGAGTCCACTGAGAGAGAATCTCATTCTCCCTAAGATATGTCAAAAAATCATTGGAAAGATATTAACCTCCTCGATCAGATCAAAGAGTTTTAATATACTTCCTAGTTTATTTTTCTACTTCATTTCGAAATAGTTTGAACATTTCAAACGACTCCGATTTATGTTTCATTAAATAGACATATCCATATCTCGATAGGTCGTCTGTGAAGATTATGAAGTAGAAATATCCACCTCTTGCACTTGAGCTCATGGATCCACATACATCGAATGTACCAAACCCAAGAGTTCACTGGCTCGCTCACCTTTTCTAGTAAAAGGTGATTTGGTCATTTTACCAAGAAGACAGGACTCACAGGTTGGAAGTGATTCACAATCACCTACTTCAAGAATTCCTTCTTGAGCCAATCTATTTATCCTGTTCTTATTGATATGACCTAACCTACAGTGCCAAAGGTAGACTTCTGACACATTATCTATTCTAGGGTGTTTACCGGAGGTTTGAACCACATTAACAGGTTGTGATAGAAAATAAATTTTATTATTAAGTTGTTCAACAAATATTGTAACACCATTCAAAATGATATTGCAAACGTTTCCTTTTATTAAAAATTGATAACCGTTCATGGCCAAAAGGCCTACAGAAATAATATTTGATAAAAAGCTTGGACAATAGTGACATTCACTCAGAATTATGTTTCAAAAATTGATTACAAGGTTCATGATTCCTAATGCTAGAACTGGAACTTTGCTTCCATCCCCAACATTCAGGAATCTCTCGCCTTCATCAAATCTCCTACTGACCTGCAGACCCTGCATCGAATTGCAAATATGATAAGGGCTTCCGGTATCTAATACCCAGGTAGTAGTATCACAAATGGAAAAGTTGCAAGGTGTTATCATATAAGTACCTTGCTTCTTTTTAGGCCTGTTCGGGTCTAGGGAGGCAATGTATAGAGGACAGTTCCTCTTCCAATGCCCCTGCTTCTTACAAAAAAAGTACTCCGCCTGGCTCTGATCAGGCTTGCACTTCTTGGTCTGACCCTGTGCAGACGTCCCAGTATGCAGCTGCACCTTCTTATTCTTCTTCTTCTTGTTCTTCTTCTTCCCTTTCTTAAAGGGTCGACGACCAGAAGATGACCCTCCCACAACATTCACCGACTCCTTATGGAGCTGGTGATCCTTCTCAAAGTTCTGCAGCAACCCCAACAAGCCGTGGTAGTTCACTGCAGGCTTTGTCATCCGAAAATGAGTAAGGAAGGGGAAAAAGGACTTGGGCAATGAATTAAGGATCGCATCCTTACCGAGCTACTTATGCAAGGAAAAGCCCAGTTTACTTAGGCGCTCAATCATTTCGATCATGTACGGTACATGATCAGTGACTGAGGCCCCATCCCTCATTCGAGCATTGAAAATGGCACAACTAGTTTTGTGCCTTTCAACGTCGTCAGGCATGCCAAAGGAGTCGTTCAACATTTGAAGCATCTCCTGGGGTTGGGCATTCTCAAACCTGCGGCTGAACTCATTATTCATTGCCGCCAGTATAATGCACCGAACGGTGGTGCAGTCGTTGAGCCACTTCTGATAAGTATCTCGGATCGTCCCTCTAACGTTCGGGGCTGGCTCCTCAAGTGCCGGATCCGTTACTACATAAAGGATCCGCTCATACTCAAGGATAATTTTTAATTTTCGATACCAGCTATCGAAATTAGGTCCCATGAGCTTGTCATTATCTACTAATGATCGGAGTGATAGGGTAGTGGCCATAGCTGCATAAAAGAAAATCAGACCTCTATTAGTACATAAATTATAAATACTAAAGACTTGGACTTTAGTCTAAAGTTTCTCCCAGTATTTTTACGAACTGGTAGCCTCAACTTCTAATTTGAAGAATTACTTTAATTCCTTAGTGGCTACTAGAATCCACACAGACTACACACGAGCCCAACTTTGGTTGGTCAACCCATGTGCATCTATGGATAGGTTCATAACCAGTTGTTTCTCTAAACAACTTCTAGTAATTGATTTTGCCCAAAACCTAATCAGTAGGCTTTGGCCTCTACTGGAAAGATCTGGTTAGGTCCAACCATTAACATGATTTGATTTGGTAAATCGGACCAATAAATGATCAGGCCCGACTTTGGCCGGCCAACCTGATCACCATCAGAAAGACTCAAACCAAATTATCATATTATGAATGATAATTCCATTAGTCAATAAGCACTAGGCCTTTGGGCCTCCAATGATTATTAAACTAATGGACTCATTATCACTCACTTAATGGGAGGCTATGACTTAGTTATCAATATAACTTAATCATTTTTAGAGACTTAATAATTTTTAAAGATTTTATTAAAGGATAGATGAGAAGAAAAAATATCCAGCCAATTTCAATCCTCCCACTGACTTCACCAAGTCAGATTAAAAAGAATTTAATTAAAGCTGGTATTAGGAGCACCTAAATCAGTCACACTGATTTACCTAATGACATGGGTGAGCCCTAATCACCAAGTGATCTAATCAAAATCTAATTCATCAGGTTGGCCAAGTAAGTGAGATCAGTGGTGGGGATAAGCCATTAACTCATCAGAGATCGAATCACTGCGAGTAGCTCCCGCTTAAAAACCACTGGTCAAACTACCAAACTTACCTTAGACACCAACCGGTTCATTAGTTTTAATTTGATCAACTTAGTAAATAGGGTTCCACCGCGTAGCCATGAATTAAGTCCATCTTGGTCTATTTAAAGATATGGACCCATTCAACTACAACTATTGGAGTTGAGTCTAGAGTATCCTTGACCTGATCTAATTCAATTTTTGATTAGATTTGACCAATTACTCTAATTTAGTCCATTTCTTTAAGCTAACCTTAGGTCTAACCCAATTATAGACCTAATCCATCTAACCCATTGACCTACAAATTTATGCAATTGTCTTAGGTCTTAATTCACAATTCTAGACCTACTAAACAACACTTAATTCTTTTAATTAAGTATTTGGGCTGATGGGTCAGGGTTTGGCATTTTGAAAATAATTTTTAAATTTTGAAAGGTTTTATTTTCTGTTCACCAAATATGTTGACTCATTTCACAAATAGATCAGCACATTTCATAAATAGCAATCCTATTGCTAATTACATAACAGAAAATAACTCAATCAAAATAAATCATGAATATTCCTTTAGATCTAATCTAACACATTCATGATAAATTTCATAATTGAATCTTTACAATTAATTCCTTTCACTGCTTCATCTGCATGGGATATAATTGCAGCGACACCCCTACCGCCATAGGAGACCCCATCGAATGGGAGGAGAGGGCCTTTAAACCCTACTTTCTCCTATGATCGGACAGCCATGGCAACCAACCCAATTCGATTACTTGCTACTTGGATCAAGTATATCTAAATATATCAATTTCAAAATTTAAATTTTAAATTTCAAATTTTAAATTTTAAATTTTGAATTTTGAATTTCAAATTTCAACCAAATTTCAAATTTTGAATTTCAAATTTTTGAATTTTGAATTTTGAATTTTAAATTTCAAATTTCAAATTTTAAATTTTGAATTTCAAATTTTTGAATTTTGAATTTCGAACAACTTTCAAAATTTAAATTTTAAATTTTAAATTTTAAATTTTAAATTTAAACTTTTAGATTACAACTTAATCTATGCATGCAAATATATATATCATATCTAAAAACCCACTCTGATACCATTTGTAGCAAAAATTCAGTGCAGGGGTAAAATGGTAATTTTAAAACTTTTTCAAAATTATGATTTTATAATGAAAAAATATTAATTAATCTAATTAATTAATATAAATTTACCCTACACTAGGATCTAAATATGATATATAGCATGTATTCATTTAAATTTGAAATTCAAATTCGAACAGTAAATACTTTACTGTAATGTGTTCAGAACACAATACCTTTGTGCAGGTAGTAGATCGCCATAATCTGATCATCGTTGGGAGAGTCTGATCATCGTGATGCAGTCACATAGTGTGTCTGACCTCTGCAGATCATCCACATGAAGCTCTCGATCTGATCGACTCCTCACAAGTGCTAGCTCGTTGTAGAGCTTTTTTGATAGCCGATGCTGATCAAACTCCTTCGATCGATGTCTGTCGATTCTTCAGATACTTCAGATCATCAACAAACGTACTTGAGAGAATGTTAAAGATCTCTTTGAGATTTTGTGGGCTCACGACACTCATAGCTCACTTTCTCACTTTTCGAATCTCAGGCTAAAACTCTAAGAAACTCACCAGAAACCTTGCACCCACTTTTCTTTCTTTTCTTTCTTTTTCTCTTGGAAGGATATGAACTTTCTTCTCACGCACAAGACTTCCTCATGCCCCAAAATTTTTTTTCAAAAAAAATCTTCTTCTTGCACGCCCCACTCTTCTCCTCCTTTTATAACAATGTCAAACGTCTTATCCAAAAGAAAAGATAAAGATGAGTAATTGCATATTTGAATTTAAATCAAATTTTGAATTCAAATGGATACCAACTCATCCCTTATCCACTAAAGGTGTGAGGCGTGGCTTAAATTGTGCATGGAGTGATTTCATGAGAAACCTTTTCTCATATAATAAATGGAGCCTAAAAAAAGAGATAAGGTGCAAAGATTGATTGCCTATTCAAATTCAAACTTTATTTTGAATTTTAATGGCCAACCAATCATCCTTATCCATTCAAATGGAACATTAAAGTGGGGCATGGAGAGGGCTTGACGTGAGGAAAAAATTTATGAGAAGTTCCTTCTCATGAATTCAAATGGGTGCAATGGAAGTGAGGTGGCGCATGGAGATTGGGTCAAGGTGGTTTAATTGTTTAAACCAACCTAATTGAACCAAATAAGTTAGGTCCAATTAGACTAATTTAAACCCAACTAAATTAGGCTTAATTAGACTCAATAAAATCTTAATCAAATCAAGAATTGATTAAGCCCAACTCCTAATCAAATCAGGGACCAAACCATCTCGACGATTAGGTCAACTCTTAACCTAATCGGGTCAAACCCAACTAAATCCAATTCAATTGGACTTGATCCAAAAATAATTACTCAATCAAATTGAGTTAATTAGCGATCAAATCACTAATTAAATCTCTCATAAATACTGAGTCCAAATTCGATGGGCAATCAGGCATCAGAATTCATCGATATATAACCCTGATCTAAAAGTCCCAACCAGTGGGACTCTTGACCCCGGTACCCATAATGTGTGGAACTCGTGATCAGAAAATCTTGATTCTCGATTGCTGAGTTCCAAATATGTAGGATTCTACATCAGCCATCAGATCAGATAGGAACCTCTAATGTGTGTGACCCCACATGTTCGAACCTAAGTTGGTAGCACAGGAACCAATTTCTGTACTAATCGAAGTGACCATCTAGCAATGGTACCTGACATCTGGATAGGTCGAAGAGTCACAATCGCAACACTCAGAACCTACATGAATATGATTACTGTATAATTCATCCTTTTGACCCCTGTGTTTAGGATGACTCAGGGTTAAATTGTCAACCCTGATCAGATCATCCGAATTGTGCTCAACTCAAACAGTCCTGTGACTCCTCACGAGGACTACCCTTGGCCAAGGTTTTGCTAAATTGAAACATGACTGTACATAGCTCCTAAACTGGAGTGGTCAATCTCATCTTGACACACGCATCGACAAGTCAAGTACTTTACTACACCCAGCAGCCTTCCGTCACTGAATTAAAAATTCAGGTAGTCCAGTGCCTAAGTGCAGTGAGTTGCTTGCAAGTCACCATGGCGGTCTCAAGTTGGAGAGATATTTATACCCATATTCCATCAGAGCAAATCTTAACAGCAGAAATAGCTCCGAAGTTGGTCACGTTCAGTGCAGATGTACCCTTACATCTCACCTGTATGCCATACCAATGTCTCCACACTCATTGGTTAAGAGGACAACCAACCTATATGGCACACAATGACCTATGCTTGATAAATATTATCATCCTTGGTAACAACATATCATTTGGTCGCGAACAGATTTAAAGACTAAACGATAAATCCTCCTTTGTTGAGTCTAAATAGTCCTAAGGACTTCACCACAACATAAGAGTTCATTAGAAGATGAAACATTTTGTGATGAAAAATATCAAAATAATTTTTATTAATTCATAATTCATGTACAAATACAAAAATGAGCATAACCGTCAACAGGCTGACAATTGACTTTGAGACACTATTCCCAACATGATACCGATTTGATTGACTTTAGTCCAAGTGGGAGTTGTTGGAAAATATATCCTAAAGTCAATCATCTAGGTTGTAGATGATTGTACTCCATACATGTATATGAATTGTAAAATTGATAAATATTATTTAACATATTCATCATAAGGAATACATCTTCCTAAATAGAACTCATATGGTATGATGAAGTCCTTAGAGCTACTTTTAAAATGATAAAGGAGGATTTATCGTGTGGTTCTTAAATCTTACTCACGACCAAATGATACAATTGTTACAAAGATAATAGTTGTATTGAGTGTAGGTCATTATGTATTATATTAGTTGGTTGTCTTCTTAACCAAAGTGTGTGGTGACACGAATATGGCATACGGGTGATATGTAGGAGTACATTTCACTCAGTGTGACCACTTTTGGAGCATTCTACTGTCAGAAGTTACTCTGATGGGATATGGGTATAAGTGTCCCTCTAATCTGAGGCTACTTTGGTGACTTACAAGTAACTCATTGTGCTTGGGTGTTGAACTATCCAAATTTCTAATTCGATGATGAAAGATTTTTGGGTACAGTCAAGTACTTGTAAAATCTGAGTATGAGTCAAGATGGGATTGACCGCTCTAAGTAAAATTGAACATGATACATCACTATATTTCAATTTAGAAAAATTTTGACTAAAGTAGTCTTAGTGAGGAGTTACAAGATTTTTGAGGTTGAGACACAATGTGGACTACTCATTCTGGGTTAACAATTTAGCCCCTTAGTCATCCTTGAGCATTAAGTGTCAAAAGAATGAATTATACAATAACTATATTCACATGGGTTCTCAAGTATTATTGGACATACATTCGGCCTATTTAGACATCAAAAATCATTGTTAGATGGTAACATCGATTAGCACAAGAATTATTCTTATGCTATTGGCTTAGATTCGAACTTATGGGGTCGTACACATACAAGTACCTGTCTGATCAAATAACTGATCGATGATTATGAATCATTGAAGGATTTAATTATCAATGTGATTGATGATTAATCTTATGCAAAGGTTGCAATAAATTATTTACTAATGGTTGGTAAATTAGAAGAATAATTAATTAACAATATGATTATTAATTGGCTCAATTTGATTGAGCAATAGGGATTGGATCAGATCTAATTGAATTGAATTCAATTAGGTTGGCTTTGGATTGATTGAATGCATCCCTATTAGACAACAGGACTTGTTCCAATTGATCTCAGAAATGCAAATCAAATTTTAAGTTGAATAGAATTCAATTAGTTTTATATAGATTTTGATTAGATCAAATTTTATTGGATAATAGGCTTGATTAGATCAAGCCCTATTATCAAATAGCTTCCCTGATATCCATCAAGAATCAATCTCTAGATCAATGGAGTTTTAATCCAACTAATTTTTTAATTGAATTGGAGCCTAATTGATTTCATAATTAGGCTAAGATCTAATTAGTTAGTTTGTTATAATTAATTCCTAAATTGATTAGGATTAGGTCCAAGAGTTAGTTAGAGTTGGAACGAGATTCATGAGTCCTATTTGGAATAGGGATGAACTAATTCCTAAACCCCATCTATTTTTGATTCCTCACACCCCACCTCTCTTCACATTGAGATCTCACACCCCATCATAAAGTGCCACACTCCCTTTCTCCTCTGTTCCATGAAAATAAGAGGCATCCCCTCTTGTGATTGCAAAAAGAAAAAAAAAAGGGTTGGGGCATCCAAGAGTTGGATGCCCCAAACTCCACATGCCAACCCCCTCTTCTCCTTCCCATCTTGGAGTGATTTTATAAAAGTTTGATTGCTAATTCTTAGGCATCAAAGAGAGGCTCTTTTGCTAGTTATATAGTAGAAAATTAGGGAAAAAATTCTTCCCAACGAGAGAAAGAAAAGGAAGAAGAACAATCTTCTTTCTAGTGCGCAGTCTTGGAGAAGGAGTTCTTCTTCCAATTTTTTTTTTTATTTTTTTTAAGATTAAAACCAAATTAAATCTAATTTTTAACATAAAAATTTGGAGAAGAAATATCAAAAAAATTTGATTCAATGTTTGGGGCTTCCTAGAGTTCTAGATCAAGGAGAAAAAGGGAGAAAAAGAGAAAAGAATAGTTCTTCTTTTGGGTCTCTCTTTTGGATTTTTTTAGAATATGAGAATCTATATTACTTTTAGTATAAAAAAATAGTTTAGATCTAATTTTTATCATAAAAAATTAGAGAAAAAAAAAATTTCTTAAAGGCATAAAAGGAAGAGAAAAAGGTTCTCTCTTGTGCGTGGGAGAATTGAGAAGAAAGAATTTTTCTCTTGATCTCTATCATAGAAATCTGATGCGTGGAAGAAATCTGATGCATGGAAGAAATCTGATGCATGGATCTAGAAAGAAAAAGAGAGGATCTCCTTATTCTTCATCTTCATCATGTTCCTCTTAGATCAGCCAAAGCATGATGTCTTCGTGAGCTAGCACTCCTGGAGAGATCGATCAGCACAAGGGCTTCGTGTGGATACCTATAGAGGTCGGACATATGTGCGGCTGTCGAGTATCATGAAAAACTAACTACCATAGATTTTAGTGGTGATCTACTATCCACACTCAGGTATGAAGTTTGGAACTCGATTCATATTTAGATGTGATCTAAATATAAATTAGGTATGATCTATATTTGCTAAATTTTAGATTTCAGATTTACATCCATGTATATTAATTCATATCATGGATTATGTATGGTAGTTTTAGATTTGATCTATGCATGTATTATAGATTAAATTATTTAATCTATGTATATTCTGTTATAAATTTTTTAAAAAATACATGCATAAAACCGCCACGCTTTCCTTCAGCTATTTAGTTGAGAAAGTTCATCTATGAACTTGGAGTGGTTTCTTCAATCGAAGGTCCAGTTCTACTGTATTATGATACTACTGATGCCATCACTCAAGCCAAAGAACCCAAGTCACATCAGAGAACCAAATATATTCTACATCGCTATCACAAGATCCACGAGTGTTGGGTTCCGATCATACAGTGGAAAGTAATTTTTAAAAATTTTAGAATCAAATAAGTAAATAGCTTTATCAAATAAAACTATTGAGCCAAATCCAAATCCTAGAATCACCTTACCGATAATGATCAAAACAAAATCAAGCATGCACAAGACCCCAAGGTAGAAATCCTTCAACAGTGATCCATACAGAAGTTGGCCAAGGTCCTTCCCAATTGGTGCGCTGTCGCAACCTTATCTTCTCAAGAATGAAAGAATAATGCCCTACAAGATTATAATGATTACGCTCCAATAGTGATCCATATGGGTGTTTTTGTAATTTATCTTTCAAACTCATGTAATTAATATTTATATTATTAATAAAATAATATATTTTTGATTCATTATATGCTACATCTTATTTATTTTAAGATTATAATGAACTTCATAGGTCTGAGCAATAGTTTTAGGGTCGTGATGAGATCACACTAGTGAGACTTAACTCCTTGATAGCCCTAACCTAAAATATTCTTAGTCGTTGGTATATTGAGTCGGAGATCAATGATACTGGTAAGATTGGCATATCCTATGTATGCTCAGAAATGAGGGTGGTTGATCTCACAACCACTTATGTAGTGACACTAATACAAAAATATGGATGCTCATTAGAGAATGAGTTCACTGAATTGACCTGTGAGAGAATATCAGATAGAGTCTTATTTACATATCAACTGATGATTTTCTAGTGGGAGTTGTGTAAGTGATCCTTAGACCTGAGGTCACTATGGTACCTTATGTACTTAGATCCATGTTTTGGTTCACTACTTAACTTGATTCTCTGATCTTTATAGGTGGTGTTTTGGATATGGTGAAGAGTGTATGGAGATTGTAAGTATTCAATAAGAGATCAGTCACTCCTAATAAAGAGAGCGAACATCCTATGTGATCTCATAGGTCATTGATTCGAAAGTCTTCGGCCAAAGCAGGATGATAATTAAAAAAGAGTTTTTAATATATCATCAACTGAATCATCACCTTTTGATCAAGATACATAATGATAAGTGATTGAATTTGATATATTTTTATACCCACAGCTCATCTGGGATGTTGTTTGACTGAAGGATTGAATTACATGAAAATTTGCCATTGAAGGATATTTTGATAATTTTTTATCAAAATTTTAAATCTTTCGGATAGTCATGATACATTGTTAGATGTCAATTTTGATTTATAAATTTATCAAAATTAAAATAGTTTAATTTTAGAGTCAATTTGAAAGAGTCCAAGTTGATTGAGACTCTTTAGATGACCTAATCTCATCGGATTAAAATTACGTCGAAAGTCTTGGTCCACTGCTTGCTAGATTTGGAGCCCAATGGGACACACACTTTGAGATCTGGCCTTAGTTTGATCTAATTAGAGTTTAATATAAATTCTATGGGTTAATTTGATATGCTAGCATGTTGTATTAACTTAAGTTCCTAAATTGGTTTGGTTCAAAGTGTTTGAGCTAACCTAGACCAGTTGGCTTTGACCTAATAGAATTGGATTAATTTAAATTAGATCCTCATCCAACTATGACTAGTTTCAAGTGGAGAAGGACTCCTCTGTGAAAGAACCAGATCTAAGATTTCAGGGTTAGATCTTGAAACTTTTTCAAGATCAGGTAGCGGAAGACTAAAATAAATTAAAATTTATCTTATAAAATCAGAGAATCTCTAAATCTAAGATCCTATTACATGATTATTACATGATATTAAATTAGGAATTAAAATATAAAGAGTAAGAACTACATGTTGATCATATCAACATGTTTCTATACTACATCTAATGTATGTAAAATATAATAGATTAGATCTATTACCTTGCAAGTTAGATGTTCTAACTTTGCTGTGTTAGATGTGTGCCCTAGATGCCAGATCGGCTGACACATTCCTGTACAGAACTAAGGGCAAATTTATAATTTTGACTATAAATGAATAAAAGGGTTATTCTTCTATCACATTGTGTACATTGTGTCTGTGATACATCCTTTGAGTTAGTAAGAATGTAAATTCATATTTTCAAGAGTTGAAAATTTAAGACATGAATTTACATAACTAACTCATAAACTGCTCCTAACCATAGGATCATCACGAGGATGGTATCAATCTGGAAGGTTGGTGTACGATCGCTTCCTTAAGGTAGATGAGTCTTGAGTCTATGGTGTGAAGATACCAGAGCGAGAGTACAGGTATTCATTTAGAATGAGAGTACTGAGCGTGACCACCTCGAGCAGTCATAAGGAAGTCTACCTTCTTGTCGATGACTAGCTCAATGCTGCAGTTGTGTGTCTAGTTCTTTGACCTGAGGTGCATCGACGGTTCACCTTGAGTGTGTTATAGTTTGACTACACCATAACTCGATCCCTAACCATTCAGAACCCTGAGATGTATGTTGGCTGTAGCATATCCATTGTAGGAACCAGATCGCACCAAGATGGGATCTATCAACCTCGATAGATGAGAGGAGTAGTCCTATGATGATCGAAAAATTGAGTCCTTAAGCCCATGGCCATGGTAGAGTAAAATAATAGAAAAGAATTTTTCATTGGGTTTCACATCGAACTCGGATCGATCGATTGATTCATATGACTGATGTTGGGTTTGACGAGTTCACCTTAACCCTAATTCAGTCAGGACTCATGATAGAGGAACTCAATCACACAGGTAGCTGCACCAAGAGGTTCATCTTTAATTCTGATGGGTAGCCACCATATACTGCTAGATGTCACTGATAGATTTTGGGAGCAATTAGAATGATTTTGATGATCAATCATTCTAATTGTCTAAATCAGAAGAGTTCTGATCCATCGAAAGGAGTTTCGATGATGTCGATGATGAGATCACGACATGTCTCATTACCATATAAAATTAAACCTAACTGGGTCACACAAACAAGGGTTAGGGTTTGGATGTCATCAATTGGGCTAACCCAATTAATTTGGATAAGATCCAATTAGGTTCAAGGAAATCGTGCTAGCACTCGATTGAGCCTAACTTTCTCCTCGTGTAATCTTTTCTATCTCTACTGAGCCAAATGTGATCTGACTCATCCAGAGAACCTTGAGAAGGTTTTTCTTAGTCTAATTGAAGCCTGGCCAACTCAAAAAAGGCTTGTCTTAATTCATGAGATGAATTTAAGACAACACCTACTAATTTCTAGCACCTGCCAATTTCATTTTAGGACATCTGTCAAAAGTTGACATATGGGTCTTAAACTGAAGAGAATTCATTGGAGGATTTTTGTGGAGTGTCCACATGTCCAAACTACTTCAAATTGGGTGCCATAATCAAATTATGGTGTGAGCTCAATTGGATTTAAGTGGGCACCGCAAATGGATAAGAACCAAAGAGTCCTGATAAACTTGGACTCTTTGGCGCCACCTTATTTGTGCTTATCCAATGTTGGTGCCAACATAGGAGAGAGCATCAAATTCTTATCTGATGTGATCAGATGATATCACTCCATCAATCAAAATTTTTCCAAAATTTATTAAAATTTTTTGATTGGTCGAATGATGTGGCACTGCGCAGCATACATGATCTATATAAACCCTGCTGCACCTAGGGTTTCATGATAGAACTTATTTTATGCAAAAAAACCCATTAGCTGCTGCCCCCTCTCTTCTTCTCTATGTCCTCCCTGCTCTCCTTTATCCCTTCATCACATCCAAGAAGTTGGACGTTCATCTGGCAAAGGTATAAGGCATGGTGACGCCTGGAACAGAAGGCTGCAGGACATCTTCGACAGGCTGCTGCTCCAACTTCAGAAGGAGTTCTGAAGTACTTCCAAATCAGATATTGATCTGATTTTTGGAGCATAAAATTATGAGGTGAAGTTGTTCTAGATCCTATCTAAGTGGATACTGGTAGAGGCCAGGCACTTGCATGGCTACATCAGAACCTCAGGCAGTGCTGCGATCATCTACAGGGTAATTAGATTACCCTTAAGGTATGTCTATATTTCTCATACTTTTAAATTTAATTTTAGATTTTAAATATTAGATAATAAAATTAAATCTAATAGGCATTAGATCTAAAATAGCATAGGATAAAAATTTTAATTTATTCTGCCCTAGATTCGATGAAATCTGGAAGATCCTACACAGAAAAAAGGTAATTTTTCCTTCAAATGGTATCAGAGCCAGGTTGTTGGCTCTATTTTAGATCTATTTTAGATCTGATTTTAATTTTGATTTATTTGATATTAAATGATTTTAGATGTTACATCAGATATGATAGGATCTAAAATCAAAATATTTAAAATTAAATCTAAGAAGATCTAACATGCATGAGATGCATAACTAGACTAGGATTAATTGAATCCATGAATAGTCTTAAGTTTTATATTTTAATGAGATTAAAATATAAATTAAATATAATTTATTCTTTATTTTTTTTTGATGTTATAATTGTTATAATCAGATCAAAATATAGAAAATAAAATTTTAATTATTTCATAAAATTATTCTGTTGCATGCCTAGACTAGTTGTAGAATTGTTCTAGTAACTTATCTAGAATAGTTTTTATTTTGAATAGTTCAATTTAAATTTTATTTTTTAGATATTACATGTGATGTATCAGATCTGAAAGCATATTAATTAGATTAATTTTTGATACATGAGATGTATGCAAAGCATGTATTAGTTAGATCTTAAATTATATATATGATATGTTAATTTAGATCTAACTAGTTTTGTAGTTAAATTTATATTTCTGATTAAAGTGTTCCTCATGGCCATCTGGTCATAAAAATAAAGTAAAATTTTAAGACCCTCTCTTCTCATTTAATGGGGTGTTCATATGACGTGTAGGGGTGCCGTGCGTTCATCCTTAATCAGAAATCAAAACTTACTTTTCTGCAAAATCCTAGATCCTGAAATCTTAGGATTTATTTTACATACTTTGTTTATGAACCCAAACTTAATTAATGTATTGAGCTTATGAAATTAAGTTAGGTCTAAAATTGAGAATTTCAGATCTAAGACATTTTCATAAGATTGGGTTCGGGCTTGAGTAAGTCAATTAGGTCTAGCGGTTGATCAAACTGAATCAAGAGTTGATTAGGTGGGATCATGAAAGCTAATAATTGACCAGCCTAATAGGATTAAGTCTGGGTCAAGGTCAAATCACATTTAGATGTGACTCGATCAAGTTAAGACCTAATTTAGCTCAGTGGTTAGAGCCTGGATTGTAGACTAACTCAATTAGTTCTGGTTCGATAATTTGGTGTCTAAGGTAAGTTGGACAGATGCGACCGACTGATTTTTAATTGGGAGCTACTCGACTCGAATGTGTTCTTATCGAGTTAATGGCATATCCCTCCCATTGGTCTCACTTACCTAGCCATATGTATCGATCCAGTTCTGATTTGAAGTGGTTAACAATTCGAGCTGACCCATGCCACTAGGTTAGTCATAATTGTTATGACTATGTCAAGTCAAGTTTAAAGAGACCTAAATCAAATCTCCCTAAGAAAATATTAAGTCTAGGTCTTCACCATTGTGGATGTGCGGGCCCTTCCTGGGGTTGATTGTTCTCGACTGGTTATAGTGGCTCAGTTGCACCGGGAAGATGCAACCATGTCCATTAGTCATTGGATGCTACGGATTAGAGGATGGGTTGGGCTCAATATTTTGGATACGGTGAGAGACCCAATCAGGAATCTAGTTCGTGCAAATGGTGGGTTTGGCTTAACTAAGAATTGGAGCAATATCCCGGATATGGTGAGCTTTATGAATTAGAGATCAAGTTTTGGGTGCACTATGATTAGAGAATCATTGGATAAGAGTTGTCCACTCATCGGTTGACCCATCACCAATAACTGTTAGGTGAGGTGATGAGCCAGTAGGTGAGACTGCACCACCCACTAGAAATCACTAATCATAGAGATTTTCACATCTCTACCAAGGGAGTGTAGGGATCTGAGAAAATAGTGGGAGCCTAATTTATTTAAAAATAAAAATCCTAAATAAATTGGTTGAGTTTGATTATAAAATCTAACTAGAAACTTTTGACTCTCTACAGAAAATATGTCTGCCTAAAATCCCCTGACCAAAATTCTAGACACTCATAGACTGACTGGACCAAATTTTAAGGACTGGTTGAGAAACTACAAAATTATTCTGGATTCTGAAAAATTGACTCATATCTTAGACCAGGACCCACCTGTCATGCCAGCACATCCGACTGCTGAACAGAGAGCGTCTCTGAAAAAGTGGACGGATGATGATAACAAAGCCAGGTACTACATGTTGGGTGCAATGTCTAATGATTTACAGCGCCAACATGAAAATATTTTGACTACCTACCAAATGTTGGCTCACCTACAAGAGTTGTTTGGTGAACAGAGTCGCACAGTCAAGTATCAAGTCTGTCAAAGACTTTTTAAGGTCAAGATGCATGATGGGTAGTCAGTCCAAGATCATTGTTTGACAATAATCAAGGATCTTGAGGAGCTTAAGAAGCTCGGTATCATCTTAGACAAAGATTTTCAAATTGATGTGCTCCTTCAGTCCTTGTCCGATGCATATGGTCAGTTCATCATGAACTTTCATATGCATAAGATGCAATGTACCTTGGCCGAGTTAATGAATATGCTGGTTACGGCTGAGCTTTCAATAAAAGGTTCAAAAGGCTCAGTTCTTACTGTGGAGCAGACTTCTTCCAAGAGAAAGTCTTTTGAAAAGAAAAAGAAGTCTGTGAAGAAGCAGAAGGTGGATGGCAAGAACAAGAAGACAGGACCGAAGAAGAAGGCTTCTAAAAAGGAAAAGTATTTCCACTGTTAGTCAGAAGGCCATTGGAAGCGGAACTGTCCTCAGTACCTGGCCACCCAGAAGAACAAGAAGGATAGTCCTTCTGGAGGTATGCTCATTATTGAATCTAATCTTACGATTTCTTCTGCATCTAGTTGGGTGCTTGACTCTGATTCTAGTGCTCATTTGTGCACTTCTATGCATGATCTTGAGGAGAGCAGGAGGCTGAGGGATGGGAGATGATCCTACGTGTCGGGAATGGAGCAAGAGTTGCTGCTATGGCCATAGGAACCTATCCTCTACGATTATCGTTACGATTAGATTTAGTTTTAAGAGACTGTTATTATGTGCCTGCAGCAAGCAGGAATTTGATTTCTGTTTCATGTTTAGCACAAGAAGGCTATGTGATTAGCTTTCATAAGGACCATTGTAACATATTTTATGAAAATAATAAAGTTAAAAATGGTTTTGTTATTAATGGTCCCTATCAGTTACATGTTGATGTATCTGTTTTTAATATTGAACAAAATATGAATGCCATAGGAATTAAAAGGCCTAGAGATAGTCTAAATGATAAGTATCTGTGGCACCTAAGGCTAGGTCATATAGCGGAAGACAGGGTTAACAAATAGAGAAATTTGGGCTACTGATTCTGTTGACTTTCGAGTCATATCCAGTTTATGAATCATGCTTTCAAGGCAAAATGACCAAGCTCCCTTTTGTGGGACATGGGGAAAGGCCACAGACCTACTTGCCCTAGTACATATGGATGTGTGTGGCCCATTTGATGTGCCGGCTAGAGACAACTTTCTCTACTTCATTATCTTTACCGATGATATGTCTAGGTATGGGTATATGTTTCTATGAAATACAAGTCTGAAGCCTTTGAAAGGTTCAAAGAATTTAGACATGAGGTAGAAAAACAAACAGGAAAGCCCATTAAGGTTCTTCGATCAGATCGAGGAGGTGAATACCTTAGTCGAAAATTCTTAGACTATCTTAAGGACAATGGTATAGTCTCTCAACGGACTCCACCTGGAATGCCTCAACTCAACGGGGTTTCAGAATGGAGAAATTGGACCTATTAGATATGGTCCATTCCATGATGAGCTTCATAGACCTCTCAGAATTTCTTTGGGGATATTGTCTCATGACAGCAATTTATGTATTGAATAGGGTTTCCTCTAAAACCGTTCCTACCACACCATATGAGATATGGCATGGTAAGAAGCCAAGTCTGAATCATCTCAGAATTTGGGGTTGTCTGGCTCATGTCAAGAGATAGCAGACGGACAAGTTAGAGTTCAGATCTTTTAGAGCTCGGTTCATAGGATATCCTAAAGAGTCATTAGGATATTATTTTTATATTTCGGAAGATCAAATGTGATTGTGAGTCAAAATGCTATTTTTCTTGAAAATAGTTTATTCAAGATGTGGTATTGAAAGAATAATTAAGCTCCAGGAGAATGTCTCCCAAGAGCAATGAGCTAAAGAACCTGAGGAACCTAATCAATCAGAACCAGTCCTAACACAACCTCTTCACCTCGTAGATCGACTAAGATTTCCCATCCTCCTGAAAGGTACTTAGGTACCATACAGAGGAAGTAGAGGAAATGTTCCTCATGGAAAAATGGGGTCATGGTGATGATCCAAGACCTATGATGAGGCGATATCAGATATTGACTCTGAAAAGGTTAGAGGCAATGAGATCAAAAATTGACTCGATGCACTCAAACCAAGTCTGGACCTTGGTAGATCCACCTGAAGGTATTGTACCTATTGGGTGTAAATGGATCTTCAAGAGAAAGATAGGTGCAGATGGGAATGTGGAGACATTCAAGGCTAGGCTCGTAGCGAAAGGTTATAGTCAGCGCGAAGGCATTGACTATCAGGATACCTTCTCGCCCGTAGCCATGCTAAAATCCATCGCACATTGCTTGCTGTTGCAGCCTATTTCGATTATGAAATATGGCAGATGGACGTGAAAAACGGCATTCTTAAATGGATATCTTGAGG
>NC_026003.2:71766826-71801989 GCF_000442705.2 Elaeis guineensis
ATTTCGGAAGATCACAATGTGATTGTGAGTCAAAATGCTATTTTTCTTGAAAAATAGTTTATTCAAGATGGTGGTATTGAAAGAATAATTAAGCTCCAGGAGAATGTCTCCCAAGAGCAATGAGCTAAAGAACCTGAGGAACCTAATCAATCAGAACCAGTCCTAACACAACCTCTTTCACCTCGTAGATCGACTAAGATTTCCCATCCTCCTGAAAGGTACTTAGGTACCATACAAGAGGAAGTAGAGGAAATGTTCCTCATGAAAAATGGGGTTCATGGTGATGATCCCAAGACCTATGATGAGGCGATATCAGATATTGACTCTGAAAAATGGTTAGAGGCAATGAGATCAAAAATTGACTCGATGCACTCAAACCAAGTCTGGACCTTGGTAGATCCACCTGAAGGTATTGTACCTATTGGGTGTCAATGGATCTTCAAGAGAAAGATAGGTGCAGATGAGAATGTGGAGACATTCAAGGCTAGGCTCATAGCAAAAGGTTATAGTCAGCGCGAAGGCATTGACTATCGGGATACCTTTTCGCCCGTAGCCATGCTAAAATTCATCTGCACATTGTTTGCTGTTACAGCCTATTTCGATTACAAAATATGGCAGATGGACGTAAAAACGGCATTCTTAAATGGATATCTTGAGGAAGATATCTATATGAAACAGCCGCTTAGTTTCACATCCAGTGTGAT
The DNA here is from genome assembly GCF_000442705.2 of Elaeis guineensis. Lineage (NCBI taxonomy): Eukaryota > Viridiplantae > Streptophyta > Magnoliopsida > Arecales > Arecaceae > Elaeis > Elaeis guineensis. Next base: position 71,767,531 of record NC_026003.2, read on the forward strand.
GATCACAAGGTCTGCAAACTGCAAAGGTCCATTTATGGACTTAAGCAAGCATCTCGGAGTTGGAATACTCATTTTAATGATGTGATCAAAATGTTTGGTTTCATCAAGAATGAGAAGGAACCATGTGTGTTCAGAAAGGTCAGTGGGAGTGCAGTTGTCTTCCTCGTATTGTACATGGATGACATCCTCCTAATTGGGAATGACATTCCCATGTTGACCTCAGTCAAAGTATGGTTGTCTAAGGAGTTCTCTATGAAAGATCTAGGAGAGGCATCCTTTATACTGGGTATTAAGGTCTATAGAGATGACCAAATAGGATGTTGGGACTTTCACAGAAGATGTACATAGAGGAGGTGCTAAAAAGGTTTAGCATGGATAACTCCAAAAGAGGTTTATTGCCTTTTAGACATGGCATTCATCTCTCTAAGAAGATGTGCCCTAGCACACCTGAGGAGATTGAACGCATGAGCAAGATCCTTTATGCTTCGGCAATAGGGAGTCTCATGTATGCCATGCTATGTATACGACCTGATATAGCCCATGCTGTGAGTGTCACAAGCAAATATCAGTTGAATCCAGATGAAGAGCACTGGACTTCTATGAAATGTATCCTTAAGTACTTGAGAAGGACTAAGGATATGTTTCTAGTCTTTGGAAATGGAGAACTCCAGATTCAGAGATTTACAGACTCAGACTTTATGTCTGATATAGATGATCAAAAGTCGACATCTTGGAGTCTGTTCATCTGCAATGGTGGTGCAGTTAGCTGGAAGAGTTTCAAGCAAACGGTAATTGCAGATTCTACCATGGAGGCAGAGTATATTGCTGCATCAGAAGCTGCAAAGGAGGCATTCTGGTATAAGAAGTTTGCCGCAGAGTTTGGAGTAATGTCATCGGATGCCATCCCTCTTTACTGCGACAATAATGGTGCCATAGCCCTAGCTAAGGAGCCAAGGTCTCACTAGAAGTTCAAGCACATCGAGCGGCGATTCCATCTGATCCGTAATTACCTTGAAAAATGGCTATGTCGAGGCCAAGAGAGTCGACTCCACAGACAATGTGACAGACCCACTGACTAAGCCATTGGACCAACAGAAGATCGAAGCCCACCTTGAAAAGATGGGACTTAGATATGTAGCCAATTGGCATTAGGTCAAGTGGGAGTTTGTTAGATGTGTGCCCTAGATGCCAGATCGGCTGACACATTCCTGTACAGAACTAAGGACAAATTTATAATTTTGACTATAAATGAATAAAAGGGTTATTCTTCTATCACATTGTGTACATTGTGTCTATGATACATCCTTTGAGTTAGTGGGAATGTAAATTCATATTTTCAAGAGTAGAAAATTTAAGGCATGAATTTACATAACTAACTCATAAACTGCTCCTGACCATAGGATCATCATGAGGATGGTGATCGATCCAGAAAGTTGGTGTACGATCACTTCCTTAGGGTAGATGAGTCTTGAGTCTATGGTGTGGAGACACCGGAGCGAGAGTATAGGTATTCATTTAGAACGAGAGTACTGAGCGTGACCACCTCGAGCAGTCATAAGAAAGTCTACCTTCTCGTCGATGACTAGCTCGATGCTGCAGTTGTGTGTTTAGTTCATTGACCTGAGGTGCATTGATGGTTCACCTTGAGTGTGTTATAGTTTGACTACACCATAACTCGGTCTCCTAGCCATTCAGAATCCTGAGGTGTATGTTGGCTGTAGCATATCCATTGTAGGAACCAGATCACACCAAGATGGGATCTATCAACCTCGGTAGATGAGAGGAGTAGTCCTATGATGATCGAAAGATCGAGTCCTTAAGCCCATGGCCATGGCAGAGTGAAATAATGAAAAATAGTTTTTCATTGGGTTTCACATCGGACTCGGATCGATCGATTGATTCATATGACTGATGTTGGGTTTGACGAGTTCACCTTAACCCTAATTCAGTCGGGACTCATGATAGAGGAACTCAATCACACAGGTAGCTGCACCAAGAGGTTTGTCTTCAATTCTAATGGGTTGCCACCATATACTTCTAGGTGTCACTGGAGGATTTTGGGAGCAATTAGAATGATTTTGAAGATCGATCATTCTAATTTTCTGAATCAGAAGAGTTCTGGTCCATCGAAAGGAGTTTCGATGATGTCGATGATGAGATCATGACATGTCTCATTACCATACGGAATTAAACCTAATTAGGTACACAAACAAGGGTTAGGGTCTGGATGTCATCAATTGGGCTAACCCAATTGATTTGGATAAGATCCAATTAGGTTCAAGAAAATCGTGCTAGCACTCGATTGAGCCTAACTTTCTCATCGTGTAATTTTTTCTATCTCTACTGAGCCAAATGTGATCTGGCTCATCCAGAGAACCTTGGAAAGGTTTCTCTCAGTCTAATTGAAGCCTGTCCAGCTCAGAAAAGGTTTGTTTTAATTCATGAGATGAATTTAAGACAACACCTACTAATTTCTAGCACCTGCCAATTTTATTTTAGGATATCTATCAAAAGTTGACATATGGGTCTTAAACTGAAGAGGATTCATTGAAGGATTTTTATGGAGTGTCCACATGTCCAAACCACTTCAAATTGGGTGCCATAATCAGATTATGGCACGAGCTCAATTGGATTTAAGTGGGCGCCCCAAATGGATGAGAACCAAAGAGTCTTGATAAACTTGGACTCTTTGGCGCCACCTTATTTGTGTTTATCCAATATTGGTGCCAATATAGGAGAGAGCATGAGATTCTTATCTGATGTGATCAGATGATATCACTCCACCAATCAAAATTTTTTTAGAATTTATTAGAATTTTTTGATTGATCGAATGATGTGGCACTGCGCAGCATACAGGATCTATATAAACCCTGCTGCACCTAGGGTTTCATGATAGAACTTGTTTTATGTAAAAAACCTATTAGTTGCCACCCCCTCCCCTCTTCTATATCTTTTCCTTACTCTCCTTTCTCCCCTCTTTACATCCAAGAAGTTGGACATTCATCTGGCAAAGGTACAAGACGTGGTGACGCCTGGAACAGAAGGCTGCAAGACATCTTCGACAGGCTGCTGCTCCAACTTCAGAAGGAGTTCTGAAGTACTTCCAAATCAGATATTGATCTGATTTTTGGAGCATAGAATTTTGAGGTGATGATGTTCTAGATCCTACCTGAGTGGATACTGGTAGAGGCCAGGCACTTGTGTGGCTTCATCAGAACCTCAGGTAGTGCTGCGATCATCTACAGGGTAATTAGATTATCCTTAAGGTATGTCTATATTTCTCATACTTTTAGATTTAATTTTAGATTTTAAATATCAGATAATAAAATTAGATCTAATAGACATTAGATCTAAAATAGCATAGGATAAAAATTTTTAATTTATTCTGCCCCAGATTCGATGAAATCTGGAAGATCCTACATAGGAAAAAGGCAGTTTTTCCTTCATGCTGATCTAGGCTTGAGGATGATGTTGTGAGCCGCACATGTATTCGACCTCTAAGAGTCATCCACATGAGCTCATGAATCATGATCAGAAGTTCTGATCCAGAAAATCAGCACAGTATGCTAGTACTGCGCTGATCCTTCTTCGATGGTCGATCAGATGCTTCCTTCCTTTTGATTAGGACTCTTCCAAATATGATAAGTAGGAGAAGGAGTTTTAGATCTGAGACACTCTCAGAAAACTCAAGATGGAGGAAGGGAAGAGGTGAACACAGTAACCCTAGAAGAAGACCCTCTTCTTCTTCTCTTTGCTCTCATCTAGACACCTAGTCTTGTGTCTATTGTATCTCCATTCTCCAACCTTCTTTCTCCCTAATTTTTGCATGCCATAAAGGTATCTCTTTTCTCTATTTTTTACAAAAATTTTATGAAAAAATTTATTTTAAATAGAGAGATATGATAGAGTCCTTATCTATGTCAAATACCTAGTCAAAGATTATCCAAACATGGCAAGACAAGGGGCGCCCCCTCTTTTTTTTTATGCCTAGACCACTAGCAAAGGGCACATATTATATGCCATAAAAGTCACAAAAATTCTAGAAAAAATTTAGATAAAATCAATGCCATAAGGAAAGAATTTTGGTTTCCTAAAACTCTATCTCATAGAATTTGAAATCCAAACTAATTTCTACTTTGACATGATCCACAACCACTTTCCATGTAAGAGAGAAAGAGAGAAAAGTTTTGGACATGTGTGAAGACCTGGGAGAGAAGTTTTGTCACACAAAATAAGAGAGAGTGGGCATGGGATAAGAGAGAGTAGGCGTGGGGGCTAAATTGGCGCAAGGTAGAATCCTAGTCTTACTAGGATTCAATCTATGTCTTGTTCCAATCTAGTTTCTCAAACCAAATCAAACCAAAATCAAATCAACATAATTAAAATAGGTCTTAACCTAATTAAGAATCTAATTTAATCAGATTAAATTAGATTTAAATTTAATTTAATTTTTTAATCAAATTAGAAATTAGGTTGACCCAAGTCCTAATTGAACTAGGACTAGTTTTTCCTTGCACTTGACTTATCCAATAAACTAATTGGACTTGATCCAATCAAGTCCAAACCAAATCTAATTAAATCATATTCAATTAGACTTAATCTCAACTCATTGACTTAATCAAATTAAACCAATTAGCAATCAAATTGCTAATCGATCCTTCTGCAACACTTGAACTGAAGTGAAATTCAGTGTAGGGGTAAAATAGTAATTTTAAAATTTTTTCAAAATTATGATTTTACAGTAGAAAAATATTAATTAATCTAATTAATTAATATAAATTTATCCTACACTAGGATCTAAATATGATATATAGCATGCATACATTTAAATTTGAAATTCGAATTTGAACAGTAAACACTTTACTGTAATGTGTTCAGAACACAATACCTTTGTGCGGGTAGTAGATCGCCGCAATCTGATCACTGTCGAAAGAGTCTGATCATCACGATGTAGCCACATAGTATGTCTGACCTCTGTGGATTGTCCACACGAAGCTCCCGATCTGATCGACTCCTTACGAGTGCTAGCTCATTGTAGAGCCCTTTCGACGACCGATGCTGATCGAACTCCTTCGATCGATATCTATCGATTCTTCAGATGCTCCAAATTATCAAAAAATGTGCTTGAGAAGATGTTGAAGATCTTTCTAAAATTTGGTGGGCTCACGACACTCATAGCTTACCTTCTCACTTTCCGAACTCCAGGCTGAAAACCTGAAGAACTCACTGAAATCCTGCGCACATTTTTTCTTTCTTTTCTTTCTTTTTCTCTCGAAAGAATATAGACCTTCACCTTGCACACAAGGATTTCTCATGCCTACATTTCCTCTACAAAATTTTTCTTTTACACACCCCACTCTTCTCCTCCTTTTAAAACAATGTCAAACATCTTATCCACGTGAGAGGATAAAGATGAGTAATTGCACATTTGAATTCAAATCAAATTTTGAATTCAAATGGAAACCAATTTATTCCTATCCACTAAGGGCGTGAGAAGAGGAGGGTGTGGCTTAATTTGTGTGTGAGTGATTTCATGAGAAACATTTTCTCGTGTAATAAATGGGGCATTAAAAGAGGATAAGGTCAAGGCGCTAAGATTGGTTGCTCATTCAAATTCAAACTTTATTTTGAATTTGAATGGCCAACCAATCATCCTTATCCACTCATTTGGTGCATTAAAGTAGGGTGTGAGGAGGGCTTTGCATGAGAAAAAATTCATTAGAACTTCCTTCTCGTGAATTCAAATGGGCGCAGTGGAAGTGAGGTGGCGCAGGGAGAATGGGTCAAGGTGGTTTCATTATTTAAACCAACCTAATTGAATGAAATAAGTTAGGCCCAATTAGACTAATTTAAACCCAACTAAATTAGATTTAATTAGGCTCAATAAAATCTTAATCAAATCATGAATTGATTAAGCCCACCCCTGATCATATCAGGGACCAAACCATCTCGACGATTAGGTCAACTCTTAACCTAATCGGATCAAACCCAACTGAATCTAATTCAATTGGACTTGATCCAAAAATAATTACTCAATGAAATTGAGTTAATTAGCGATCAAATTACTAATTAAATCTCTCATAAATATTTAGTCCAAATCCGATGGGTAATCGGGCATCAGAATTCATCAATATGTAACCCTGATCGAAGAGTCCTAAACCAGTGGGACTCTTGACCCCGGTACCCAAAATGTGTGGAATTCATGATCAGAGAATCCTGATTCTCGATCATAGAATTTTAGACATGAAGGACTCTTCACCAGCTATCAGATCAAATAGGAACCTCTAATGTGTGTGACCCCGCAGGTTCGAACCTAAGCCGGTAGCATAGGAACCAATCCTATACTAATCGAAGTGACCATCTAGCAATGGTACCCGATGATTGGATAGGTCAAATGGTCGCAATCGCAACACTCAGAACCTACGTGAATATGGTTACTATATAATTCATCCTTTTGACCTCTGTGTTTAGGATGACTCAGGGTTAAACTGTCAACCCTGATTAGATCATCTGAATCGTGCTCAACTCAAACAGTCCTGTGACTCCTCAAAAAGACTATCCTAGCCAAGGTTTTGCTAAATTAAAACATGACTGTACACAGCTCCTAAACTGGAGTGGTCAATCCTATCTTGACACATGCACCGACAAGTCAAGTACTTGACTACACCCAGCAGCCTTCCGTCACTGAATTAGAAATTTAGGTAGTCCAGTGCCTAAGTGCAGTGACTTGCTTGCAAGTCACCATGGTGGTCTCAGGTCGGAGGGATATTTATACCCATATTCTATTGGAGCAAATCTTGACGGCAAAAATAGCTCCAGAGTCGGTCACGTTCAGTGCAGATGTACCCTTATATCTCACCTATATGCCATACCAGTGTCTCCACACTCATTGGTTAAGAGGACAACCAACCTATATGGCACACAACGACCTATGCTTGATAAATATTATCATCCTTGGTAACAACGTATCATTTGGTCGCGAACAGATTTAAGGACTAAATGACAAATCCTCCTTTGTCGAGTCTAAATAGTCCTAAGGACTTCACCACAACATAGGAGTTCATTAGAAGATGAAATATTTTGTGATGAAAAATGTCAAAATAATTTTTATTAATTCATAATTCATGTTCATATATAAAAATAAGTACAATCATCAACAGGTTGATGATTGGCTTTGGGACACTATTCCCAACATGAACTAGGTTAAATGTCAATCATATTGATCGTTTAACCCTAAAACAATTCTTAATCGTTGATCAACTATCTGATCAGATCATGAACTCTAATGTGTGTGACCTCATAGGTCTGAACCTAAACCAATAGTACAAAAATAAATTTTTGTATCAATTGAAGTGACTATCTAGCAATGGTACCTGACAGTCGGATAGGTTGAATGTGTAGAACAACATCCTTAGAACCCATGCTGATATAGTTTTCATATAATTCATCCCCTTGGTCAAAATGCTCATAGGATACCTCAGAGTTTAGCTGTCAACTCTGATCAGGTTGTCCACATTGTATTTTAAAATATCAAATCCATCTGATGGATTACCCTGGTCAAGATTTTGCTAAATTGAAATACAGCGACTCATTCTTCTCCAACTCTTGGAGTGGTCAATCTCATCTTGATCACACTCCAACTTCGTAAGTACTTGACTGTGTCCAGAAGCCTTCCATCACTGAATTAGAAATTCAATTAGTCCAGTACTAAAGCACAATGAGTTGCTTGCAAGTCACTGAGGTGATCTCAGGTCTAAGGGACACTATACCTATATCCCATCAGAGACATTCTTGACAGCAGAATGCTTTGGAGTTGGTCATGTTCAATGATGATGTACCCTTATATCTCACCTGTATGCTATACCAGTGTCTCCACTCTCTTTAATTAAGAGGACAACCAACCCATATGGCCTACAGCAACTTATGCTCGATAAAAACTGTCGTCCTTATTAACAGCCTATCATTTGGTCGTGAATAGTTTTAAGGATTAATCGATAAATCTTTTCTTTATCGAACCTAAATAGTTCTAAGAACTTCATCACAACAACGGAGTTCATTAGAAGATGAAAACTTATGATGAAAATATCAAAAATATATTTTATTTATTAATAAATCAATTACAATACAAAGTTGCTCAACTATCAACAGCTTGACGATTGACTTTTGAGATATATTTTCCAACACTTTGCACCCATCAAAAGTCACACAAAAAAAAAAAAATGCCATCCCCTTATTTTTGGCATGTGGAATGAAGAGTCCTTCTTAATGAAGGCTCTTAATTTTTACGCATTGCCATATTTTCCAACCAGATCTCCTATGTTTGATGCCAAATTTATGTGAATTTTTTATGGCACATAAAAGAAGGAGAGTTCTTTTGCTAAAAGTATCTAAAATACCAAAAATTCACTTGATGACTTTATTCAGTGCATGGGAAGTTGGAGCGTCAAAGGTTGGTGCCCCTTCATCCCATGTGACATCCCTTGGTCCACATGGCTTCTTATGGTGATTTTTGATTGAAACTAGAGAGAAGTAATGTGGTAAATATAAAAAAATTTTGAAAAAATTCTAATAAAAAAGAAAAGAAAATTGGAGTGGCAAAAGTTGAAAGAAGGGTGGTGAGATTTTCAGCAAGTGTTGCTTAAGTATCCTAGGATTTGATTTTTTCATGTATTAGAGCCAAAAATCAAATCTTAGGTTGTATGATATTTGAAGAGTGTCTTCTTGGTATCATTCTGATGGTGAGATCAAAAGTAACTAGACTTTGGCATGATTGTACCATAAGTTCAAAGCTAGCAGTGTTCTTCAAGGGACAAGGCTGCGACAGCGCACCAATTGGGAAGGATCTTGGCTAACTTTCATGTGGATCACCATTAGAAAACTTCTACCTTGGGATTTCATGGAGAACACTAATGTGCCACTTCTTTATTTTTGATGAAAGTAAAAATTTTAACTCTTTTGCATGCTTGTTTTGTTTTGATCATTATCGATAAGGTGATTCTAGGGTTTGGATTCTGGCTCGATAGTTTTATTTGATAAAACTATTGATTTGTATGATTTTAAAATTTTTAAAAATTATTTTTTATTGTATGGTTGAAACTTAATAGTGATATTAGAGCCATCCTTGTCTGATTCGATCAAACAAGTATAATTTGATAACATAGAATCGTTCTTGTTCATATCCTGCAAAAAATGTAGCATTATTTTTAGCATCGATTCTTTAGACTCAAAAAATTATTTTTGATTTTTAGTAAATCATGATTCTAAATTTTAATTATTAAATTATAAATTTATGATAATTTGAAATTTTTATTATCATGGTATCATGATGCTTAAATCGATGTATAGAAAATAAGGGCGTTATGCATGCCTAATTAGATTAGGATTTATTATATTATATGATTTTGTTAGTCATATGTTATGGCTTCGATTGCACCCTTATGTGATATTTTGGCATAATAATTTGATTGCTATTTTGAATAGTAGAAATATACAAATTTGCATAATTTGTAGTGTACATTTTATGCACTTATAGTTTGGATGTGTCGAGATCAGTTCAAAGTTTCTCTTAAAAATTATATTAAGTTGTATTATCAGGATTCACTTTTAAATCAAAAATTGAATTCTAAAGATCAATTGATGTCGAGGAAAGTGTCAAAGGTAGTTTCTTAATTAGGTCCATTTGCTGGTCTGGCCAATTATATTGGTGTCTAGAAAAGCTACGAGGAGTCTCCCACCTACTTACCTGGTCAATTTGGTCTTGTTGATTTTCAGACTTAGATCGATTGGTGATGTAGACATTACACGGGTCTTCTTTCAAACTTGGTTGATAGAGTATGTCAAAATCTTAGTGAGCTTGTTGTGCTATCTACAAGACTTACTATAGAAATTGATATGATATTGATCAAGTGCATATTGATGCTTATGGCATATTTGAATAGTATTGCTTTGTTGTGCTATCCACAAGGGCAGTATTGTTTAAGTATGACCATATGAGATTGAAGGGTCAACTTAATTAGAACACTATAATTTATTGTGCTATCTACAAGACTATATGTGATCTAAAAGTCAGAGTGAAAGATGTTGAGAATTGTAAAGGTACAATTAGTAAAGAGTTATCTACTCTTGAACTCATAAATACTTGTTGTGCTATCCACAAAGTGTTTGTGAGAAATAGAGATCTCAACCCCACTAAGAAATATTAGTATGTTTCTCAATTTTCATATTTTGAGGGATATGAAGTTTGATAAAATAGTGGAAGACACAATTAGATAAAAGTCCTAGTCTAGTTGTGAATATTATCATAAGTTATCTGCTTATATTATGTTCTTATTGTTGTAGATTAACTACACTCATGACATCCTCACTTTCACTTAGAGGTATCCTAGATGCAAACAAGTTGACTGGATCCAACCATATCGACTGGTTAAGAAACTTGAGAATTATTTTCACTCAAGAGAAAGTCTCCTATTTCTGGATACATTTGCTCTAGATTCTCTTAGGAAAGATGCTTCTGAGGAGGATAGGACCGCATACAAGATGTGGAAAGATGACAGTGTGACTGTCAAATGCATCTTGCTTGCCTCCATGAACAATAATCTTTAGAGGCAGCATGAGGACATGGATGTTCCCTCTATACTCCTTAATCTTAAGGAGATATGAAGAACAAAATAAAATTGCTGGATGTCAGATATCAAAGCAGTTGTTCCGTGCCCGCATGACTGAAGGCACCTCTGTACAAATGCATGTCCTAAAGATGATTGATTTGATCACTCGTTTGGGACAGCTGGATTTTATCATGGATGGTGAACTGAGCTAGGATTTGATCTTGCAGTCTCTTTCTGACTCTTTTCTCAGTTTGTTATTAATTATCATATGAACAAACTAAACATTAACCAACCAGAACTACTAAACATGCTAAAAAATAATAGAGAGCCATTTCAAGGGTGAAAAGGCTTGGATCTTTCATGTTGATAAAATCAGCAAGAAGAAGGCTAAGAAGGGTTCTAAGAAAAAGATAAATCCTAAGGCTGGCATCTCCAAGAAGAAGGCGAAGAAGGTCTCCGCCAAAGGTACTTGCTATCAATGTGGCAAGGAGGGCCACTGGAAGAGAAATTGCAAGGAGTACCTTGCAACCGTGTAATCAGCAAACATTGCTAAAGGTTTGTATATGATACAAACTAATTTATCATTAAGTACTTCAATATCAGATTCTTGGGTATTGGATTGTCATGCCCCGAACCCAACACCCGGGTCGGATACGTGATGGCCGCACACTCCTTAGAGCAAGCCTTAAAGAATATGCAAGGCCAAATTAAATCACTACAACCTTAACATCCATAACAATTAATTTCAACAATAATTCATAAAATCTTACATAATTACAATTTAAATTTCTTTAATTCTCTAATCAAATACTATGACACTCTATTTATCCTTCTGCTCACCCATAAATCCAAGCCATAGCCAATCATGAACGTCCTGTAACTCTGAGAAGAAAAGAAAGATAAAGGGGTGTGAGCTTTACAGCCCAGTAAGAATTCTCATATCACACTGATATAGTAATATAGTCTGAAAATAAGGATAAGCAATAAAATATAAAATCTCATGTTCAATGTCCAGAATAATGCAAACATTCATAAATTTTTTGTCTTGTTAAAATAGATGCATCATCATATGTTAACAGGTGAAATCCCTTTTATTCAACAATTATTTTATGTCTTATCTTTCATTTCTCCTTTCATAATCACATGATTTTTAACCTTTTCTTTCTGGTTCTGGACCATCCAATTCTACACCTCAGTCATCATCCGGATCGAATCCACTTAAAAAGTCTTTCAAGACTGTCCCAGGATAAGCTCCTGGCCGGCTGTCCCACGTACGAAAGCCCGTGAGAGGCTGTCCCAGGCATAAGCTCCTGGCGGGCTGTCCCAGACATGAGCTCCTGGCCAGCTGATCCACCTGTAAGCCAGTGGGAGCTGTCTCAGGAATAAGCTCCTGGTGGGCTGTTCCACATGATAAGACTAGTCCATACCATATATCTCTTTCTTTTCATTTAATCATTATGTGTTGATTTCATCAAATCAATTCTGACTTGCATTATGATCAATTCAGATATGTCATATCCATATAATCATGCCATCAATCTCTGATACATATATATTGACATAACATACTTATGCTCAAAATCAAATAACAGTATCTCAGGAATAATAAATTCATCGATCTCAAATCTGACGATGCAAAACCAACGATGCAAGACCAATAGTAAAATAGCATATATATAATGGTGATCATGTATAGGAATTCTTACCTTTACCGGTGACTGATCCAAGCACAGAAATCAATGTTCTTCTTTGATTTATAAATTTTTTTAATAAAATATTCCACTCGATATCATATGCAGACAATCATCTCTTCATAATTCTGATCAAATATAAAAATCATATATAGAAAAAATTACTGATAATCGATCCTAATAATACAGATCGAGGACCTCTCTTAGGATTAACCAAAATTAGGACTTATCTATGTATCAGGATCCTGCACTGACCTATAAGACTTCTAGAGAGAGAAAATCCATGAAGAGAGAGAAAATTCTAGAGAGAGAAAGTGGAGAGAGAAAGTGGAGAGAGAAATCTTCGTATCCTTCAGATGAGGTAATCATGGTCAAGATCATCAGAGGTCCTATCAGGGTGACTCAATATGAATCAAATGTTATAAATTTCGAATAAGATCGAGCTGGGATCAAATCTACTGTATGAATTTCGGAGTAATCTCAAATTATCTTATTTTTATTTCAAATTTATCCTAGGGTCTGTGATGTAATCAGAGAGAGAGAGTAGAGAAAGATTCTAGAGAGATAAAATCCACAAAAAGAGAGAAAGATCTAGAGAGAGAAAATAGAGAGAGAATTTAGAGAGAGAAATTAGAGAGAGAAGGTAGAGAGAGGAGAGAGAAAATTTTTCTCTCTTCTTCTTCTTTTTATTTTATTTTATTTTATTATTTTTCTCTTTCTCTTTTTCTTTTTTTTTCTTTTTCTTTTTCCTTTTTCTTTTCTTTTTCTTTTTCCTTTTTCTTTTCTTTTCTTTTCTTCTTCTTCTTCCTTCTTCTTTTCCCATGGGTTCTTTTGGGGCAAAACAGAGCATCATCCCCCTCCATCTCCTCTCACCCTCAAGCGGCCAAGGAGGGCCGACTCCGGCCACCCTCCGACAGCAGCCGACGGCAATGCATCCACAGCCCGGTGACAGCCCCAACGGTGGCTGTTGCCGGTGGCACACGGGGGAGAAAAAAACAAAACGTAAATAGGGGTGTCCCTGTTTGAGCCCGAACTGGCATCTCGCCGGCTTCCAAGAACCCAAAGGTCAGAGAGATTAATCCGAAAGGGAGGAAGAAGGAATGTACCTTGTTTCGGCAGCCAAAAATAGCTCCGGCAGCCCTTCTCTTCCGATCAACCCTCACGGCGCTCTCTTTTGCCAAAAATCCTTCAAATCCCTTTAATTTCTTTGAAGTTTTGTTGTAAGATTCTAAGGGAGGAAAGGGGGGTCTTTATAGAGGAGGTTTCCTACCCTAGCCGGACTCCTCGAGTCTGATTTCGTCGGAAACGGAGAGGAAGAAGACTCCGATTAGGAGTCTTCCTCCTCCTCTGTTATTTTTTTTTTTTAAATCTGGGTTATTACATTGGATACTATCTGTGGTTCACACCTTTGCAAATTATTACAGGATCTATAGAAAATAAAGAATCTAAATATAGATAACTTCGAGCTGTTCGGTGCTAGTGGAGAGTCCATTCAGGCCGAAGCCATAGGAATCAGAATTTAGAAGTTGCCTACAGACAAAGTTTTAGAACTAAAGATCTATTATTATATTTCTGATATTGTTAGAGATATTATTTCTATACCATTGTTATTGGAACAAGATTTTGAAATAATTGCAAAGAATAATGGTTGTTCTATTTACTTTGCTAATGAATATTATGGAAGTGCTTTTATTGACAATGGTCTTTTATTTCTTTCACTTAATGATAATGCACTTCATGTTAATAATATGAAGAAAAAAAGAGAGAGGATGTGAATGTCACATACCTCTGGCACTATTGACTTGGCCATATAAATGAGTTAAGGATTAATGATAAGTGACATATTCTTGCACTTATTGAAGATTTTTTTGATAATTTATGGTGCTAACATTTTCTTAAAAACTTAATTTCATGAATAAATTAGATTTTCTTATAAAAATAATTAATTTAAAAAAAAATATGAGATTAGAGCGTATTTATGAAAAATAGATGTCAATTTAATTGAGCAATTTTAAGCATCAAAATATTAAAAATTTATTAAAAAATTTAATACATATTTTTTTTTATTTTTTTTAAAAAAATTGGAGTAAAAAATCAAGCAAAATATCCTAAAAATTAAATTTTATTACCTTCGGTGCACGGTGGACCGACCGTTCGGTCCACAGATTCAGGGGCACGGTTCACAGAATAGTTTTGTGATTCACGATGCAATCCACGATGGGTGGAAGTCTCTTTGCATGATCCGACGGCCCAGATTCAATCAGAGGAGTGATCCGATGGCTACTGTTCATTACTGATTGAGAAGAGAGATTTTTACATGATCCAACGATCCAGAATCAATCTGGAGTCTGATCCAACGGCCAGCATTGATCCTGACTGTGTTAAGGAAATAAGAGGCATTGATCAATGGCCGAAAATTCATCTGAGGTGTGATCGGACGGTTGAGAATGCATCCGACCCTGAGAAAGATTTGATCTACAATTTTTGGGATGATCTGGGTGGTCAAAATGCAATCCAAGTGCCAGAATTAATTCATATGGATACTATATGAATTCTAAGGATTTTAGGACTCCCTTTGCTACCAAAAAAAGGTGAAAATTTCACCTATAAATAGGAGATCTCGGAATAAGTGTAAAAAGGAGAAAAAATTAGAGAAAAATAAGAAAAAAATAGAGAAAAAAATCAAGAAGCTTTAGGGATCAAATATTGGGAGATTATGGAGCTAGAGATCTTGATGCGTGGATAAATTCCTTCAATCTAGGAATACGATGAAGCTTGTAAATAGATTTTTATTTTTTTTTCTTATATTTAATTTTTATGCAATAAAATTATATTTTTATTTCATATTTTTTTATTTTTCTGAGGTATTAATCTAGCCTACACGATCTATACTCTGTACTGACGTACCGTAATCTCTGGATACGGTATGTGTTTAAAAGAGATAGATTATAGTTTGTTAGATTAAATCTTATAACTTGTAATTAAATTTAGATAGTTTATATTCTGATAGGATGAGCTGTGATCTACTGATACAGTCCGTATCCCTTAGAGATAAGCTATGCTAATACCTTAATTACAAGAATTAGTATTGCAACATAAAAAAAGAAGAAAATAAATCTAATTTGCATGGTGGATTCAAAATTTTTGGGTTATTTCTTTGAATTATTTTTTTCATAAATTAATTTACACTTTTAGTTTAATTCTTACTATTTTATTTCTTTTTAATTCTTCTATAATCATTTTTTTTTATTTTTTCTTCATATAAATAAAAAAGATAATCACCCTAAATTTCTGTAGAAATGATCTTGACTCATCCTATCTATATAGTTTGAGTTAGTTTTTATTCTTGACCACCTACGACAGTGATCAAATTTTGATGCTATTGTTGGAGATCTAGGTATGATTATTTTTTTTAAAATTTTTTTTTTCTTAGTTTCTTTTTAATTGCTTTCTAATTTGCTTAGTTCCTTAGTCAAACTTATTTTCTCATAAAAAAATAAAATAAAATAAAAAAACTCTGCATTGATACCTCATAATCTACTTAAGGAATTAGATACTTAATCATAAAACTTAAAAAATGAAACAAATCAATTAACTCTTGACTAACTATCAAATCTAGTCACCTTTTCTTCTTGCATTGCATAATTTCATAAGACATCTTAAAGGTACAAACTCTAATTAAGATAAGATGGAGATTTCATCATCCTTCTTTGGTCCACAAACCACCATCCTACATATTACATTGACCTAAATCTTAACTTAAAATCAATTAGACGTTGGCCCCTAAGGACTCTCGAGCTCAATAGGACAAAAGATCCTGAAAGTTGGACTAGGTTAGGGTTAGTCAGTTTGACTGGTGTCTAGAAAAATGGTTCAAGGACTACATCCTGAAGAAAGATGGTAATTTAATTAGTTTTGTTCGCTTATCTGACCAACTTAGTTGGTGTCTAAGGAAAGCAATAGAGGGACTCCCACCAACCTTACACTTATCTGGCCAGTTAAGTGGCTAGTCTTTTACCTAGACTACTCAAAGACAACCTTAACAATTAGGAGCTATCTAGATCTAGGGATACCCTTAGCTAGGATTGACTGCATAATTTGATTACTAACCTATAAATATTAATCCTAATTAAAATACTCTTCTCTAACGTCTCTAGATTTAGGACTCCTTAGGACTCTCTTCTCTAGAACTCTTCTTCTTCTCCTCTTTTTCTCTCATATATTAAAATTAAAATAATAATAATAATAATAATAAAAATTTACTAGGATAAAATGATGATTGCCAGATACAATCTAAAGCCTACAAGCCTATAAGGTTATTGAGGAAGAAATAGATTCCAATAGACAACCTAGAATCCTACTGGATCTATGTTATTCGATTAGCTCTTTCCAACTGTCTAGAATTAAATCCTCAGCTATTAATTTTACAATTAGCTCTCAAACGATTAACATGCATCCCACATTCACTAAAATTGAAAATGCATACATTTATTTAAGGGAGTTTGAAGACACTAGAGTTGCAACTTTGATCAATAAAATTGAAGCCTTAGAATTTGAAAGACATATCCAATTTAATCAAGTGCTAGCACCCATGTGCATTGGATGTGATGCACCAGATCATGTTGTGGAGGAGTGTCCTTATTTGATGAACCCAACCCAAACTGAGCTCATACAGGAAAGTGCATTCAATGAAAGCTACATAAATGAACCTTATACACCAATCTATAACTCAAGGTCGGAAAGTCATCCCAATTTTATATGGTCACAAGATGCAACATTAGGAGCCCATAATTTTTATCAACCTTATCTAAGGCTCAACCAAACACTGAATGATCAATCAGGTTTAGATCCTAAGGAAGGAGTCAGCACATTAGAAAAGAGTCTAGATATCTTAGCGCAATCAACCTTAGACATTAAAAATACTCTCAATAATTTTATGCAAACTACTGACCAGTTATTTAAACAATTGAGCCAATCAACTAAAGTGGTTAGTAAACTAGAAGAGGGTAGATTATCAAGCCCACTAGAGGATGACCCTAGAGCTCGAAATAGTCTAGAACTTAAAAACCAATTCAATCAATTGAGAACATTCAGATCTGAGGAACTGGAGGAGATACCCAAAATTGATGATAATAATGAGGAATCCACACCTAGTGACCATTACACTCGGCTAAACCAAAAATTAATTATTGAACCGTTCATGACACTGGTTGAAACTCTGCTTAAAAAGAAAGAGGCAACAATAGGAGATCTAGAAACACTCCCTTAGCACATTGAGTATATAGATCTAGGTCTCTTAAAACCTCGACTAGTACTTAAGTTATACCTAGATCTAATTATAGAGGAAGAATTGTTAGTTATTAGGAGAATGAATCATATACTGGTCCCAAGTAAAAAATATCTTGAGGAAGAGCCTGAATCACATAGATAATTACAGACCCATGTTAAGATTCAGCCAAAAATAGGATAGGCACTATTTTAGCGTCTAGCTGAAGATGTTAAACTTGGTATTTTTTAAGAGGCAACTCAAATTTTAGCTTTTGCTTTTGCTTTCTTTTGCATTTTGTTTAGATTAATCGATTCTTGCTTTGTGGGATTTGAAGATAATATTGACTAAGTTGGGAGAAGAATAATTTTGAAAAGATGTCTGGATCAGGTGACATCTCTCCTTTTTTTTTATGCATCCTTTATTTTTCCTACTCCATTGAAGACAATATCGATTAAGTTAGGAGAGAAAATAATAAAAATTTTGAAATTTTTAAAGTCCTTAAGTATGTTAGTATTTAGCATTTAAGTACCTGATTATACTTAAGAATCAAGTTAAATCAAGCATTTTTTAAAAAAAATTGATGTACAGATTAAAGAATTTATGAGATATTAATGGATCAAGTATTAAGAAAACTCAATAAAAAGTTAAGTTTAGAATTTAAACAGTTTTCTTTGAATATTTCTAAATTCTCTTACCAGCATCAAAGAAGAGTTTACTTCTTATGGGCTTGTGTAGGGTAACTATATATCTCTTTATATAAAAATTATAAAAAAAAAATTTCAAGTACTTCATGCTAAGTAATCGGACCTCTTTGCCTAAGCAAGCATTGAGTTTCGCAGCAAAAGATATGAAAGGCAAAGAAGTTTTATTGTAAATCTAGTTTTAACTCGTAGTCTATTTGATTCGAACAAGTAGGTCTGAGGGGTATTCTATACCTAGTATCCTAAAGCCATCTGATTTGGGAGTCATTGGTTGAAAACTTGCTACATGGGTCAAACAAAAAGCTTAAGGGGTTAAGACATTTAATAGCAATATAATATTAAAAAAAATTAATAAATAAAGAATGGAAGTAACAATATACTTGTCCATATGTAGATTAATGATTTAGAGATAAAGATAAGAATAATTTAGAAAAATTCAGAAAAGATTTAGTATTCCTAGTTTAACTCTCACATTGATTAGTATTAATACCCCAATGACATACCTCACTCACACTCTACTGAATATCAGTAGTCCTTTTGAAAATTGATTGATAAAATGTGAAACTTTAAGTGAAATAGTACTTAATTCTAAATTCTTTCTTTACTCGAGGATGAGCAAAATTCAAGTTAGATGGTGTGATAAGTGACATATTCTTGCATTTGTTGAAGATATTTTTGATAATTTATGGTGCGAACATCTTCTTAAAAATCTAATTTCATGAATAAATTAGATTTTCTTATAAAAATAATTAATTTTAAAAAAATATAAGATTAGAGCATATTTATGAAAAATAGATGTCAATTTAATTAAGTAATTTTAAGCACCAAAATATTGAAGAATTATTGAAAAATTTAATGCATATTTTTTTTTATTTTTTAAGAAAAAATTAGAGCAAAAAATCAAGCAAAATATCCTAAAAATCAAATTTTATTACCTTCGGTGCACGGTGGACCGATCGTTTGGTCCACAAATTCAGGGGTGCGGTCCACAGAATAGTTTCACGATCCACGATGCAGTCCATGGTGGGTGGAAACCTCTTTGCACGATCTGACGGCCCAGATTCAATTAGAGGTGCGATCCAACGGC
Organism: Elaeis guineensis; assembly: GCF_000442705.2. Lineage (NCBI taxonomy): Eukaryota > Viridiplantae > Streptophyta > Magnoliopsida > Arecales > Arecaceae > Elaeis > Elaeis guineensis. The sequence continues at coordinate 71,786,883 of NC_026003.2, forward strand.
TGCTGTTTGTTGCTGGTTGAGAAGAGAGGTTTTGCACGATCCAACGATCCAGAATCAATTTGGAGTTTGATCCAACGACCAGCATCGATCTCGACTGTGTCAAAGAAATAAGAGGTGCTGATCAATGGTCAAAAATTCATCTGGGGTGTGATCGAATGGCTGAGAATGCATCCGACCCTACGAAGGACTTGATCTATGATTTTTGGGATGATCTGGGCAGTCCAAATGCAATCCAACGGTCAGAATTAATTCATACAGATACTATACAAATTCTAAGGATTTTAGGACTCCTTTTGCTACCAAAAAAAGATGAAAAATTCATCTATAAATAGGGGATCTAGGAATAAGTGTAAAAAAGAGAAACAATTAGAGAAAAAATAAGAAAAAAATAGAAAAAAGATCAAGAAGCTTTAGGGATAAAATATTGGGAGATTATGGAGCTAGAGATCTTGATGCGTGGCTAAATCCCTTTAATCCAGGAATACAATGAAGTCTGTAAATGGATTTTTATTTTTTTTTCTTGTATTTAATTTTTATATAATAAAATTATATTTTTATTTCATATCTTTTTATTTTTCTGAGGTATTGATCTAGCCTACACGGCCTATACTCTGTACTGACGTACTATGACCCCTGGATATGATATGTGCTTAAGAGAGATAGATCATGATTTATTAGATTAAATCTTATATCTTGTAATTGAATTTAGATAGTTTATACTCTGATAGGATGAGCTGTGATCTACTGATACAGTCTGTATCCCTTAGAGATAAACTATGCTAATACCTTAATTACAAGAATTAGTATTACAACATAAAAAAAGAAGAAAATAAATCTAATTTACATGGTGGATTCGAAATTCCTGAGTTATTTCTCTGAATTATTTTCTTTCATAAATTAATTTATACTTTTAATTAAATTCTTGCTATTCTATTTCTTTTTAATCCTTCTACAATCAATTTTTTTTTATTTTTTTCATATAAATAAAAAAAATAATATTCCAAATCTTTGTGGAAATGATCCTGACTCATCTTATCTATATAGTTTGAGTTGGTTTTTATTCTTGACTGCCTATGATAGTGATCAATTAACAAGTGATACAAAGATAATTTATTTGATTTTTATGATTATGAATCATATCGAACTTGTGAATCTTGACTTATGAAAAAAATGATCAAGACTCCATTTACTGAACATAAAGATCGAACGAGTGATATTTTGGACCTTGTACATATTGATGTGTGTGGTCTAATGTCAACTCAAGCCAGAGGTAGATACTCTTACTTCATCACATTTACTGATGATAGGTTTAGGTTTAGATATGTATATTTAATGAAATATAAATTCAAAGTCTTTGACAAATTTAAAAAGTATCAAAAAATGATCAAGAAATAAACTGGTAAAAATATTAAAACTCTTCGATTAGATCGAGAAGGAGAATACTTGTCTAGTGAGTTTCTTAATTATTTGAAATAAAATAGAATACTCTCTCAATGGATACCTCCTTATACTTCACAATTCAATGAAATTACAGAAAGAAAAAATCATACCTTATTAGATATGGTACAGTCCATGATATGTTTCTTGGATCTTCTGATATCCTTTTGGGGATATGGCCTCGAGGCTGTAGTGTATATCTTAAATAAAGTACCTTCTAAGTTTGTTTCTAGCACTCCATATGAAATATGGAAAGAAAAAAGATCCAATCTTAAGCATCTTAAGATTTGAGGTTGCCTAGCTTATGTGAAAAATATTGATGGACATAAGCTGGATGCTAGATCAGAAAAATACAGATTTATAGGTTATCCTAAGGAGAGTATAGGATACTACTTCTATAACCCTACTTAACAAAAGGTATTTGTTGGTAGGCATGCCATTTTCTTGGAGAAAGAGTTTATCCAAGAAGAAGGCAATGGGAGGTCTGTTGAACTTGAGAAAGTTTAAAACTTACAATCCATCTAGGATTTACTAAATAGTTCTCAACCAGATGTGTCCATTGTGGAGGCACAGCCACTACAAACACCTCCTCTTCGAAGGTCGAGTAGAGTGCGTAATGTACCACTCAGGTATGAGTTTATTATTGAGAAGGACAACACATCCCATATCATTGAGAATGATGATCCCACAATCTATTCGGAAGCTATCATGAGTAGAGACTCAAACAAGTGGCTCAATACCATGAAATCCGAAATGGACTCCATGTATACCAACTAACTATGGACTTTGGTAGATGCGCCTAAGGGTGTGACCCCAATAAGTTGCAAATGGGTCTTCAAAAAGAAGATTGAAGCAGATGGCTAGGTAGAGATCTATAAGGCCAGGTTGGTGGTAAAAGGTTTCAAACAAAAATAAGGTGTTAATTATGAACAAACCTTTTCGTCAGTAGCCATACTCAAGTCTATTCAGAGAATGCTTGCTATTACGGCATACCATGACTATGAGATCTGACAGATGGATATCAAGACTGCTTTTTTCATTAAAAATCTTGAAGAAGAAGTCTATATGACTCAGTCAGAGAGATTTATCTCAAGTGAGAGAGCAAATCAGGTATGCAAGCTAAATAGATCCATTTATGGATTAAAGCAAGTATTGAGAAGCTGGAACATCCATTTTGATGAGATAGTCAAATCATTTGGCTTTATCAAAAATATAGATGAACCTTGTATGTACAAGAAGAATAGTGGGTATGCTATTGTCTTCTTGGTTTTGTATATGGACGACATGCTGCTCATTGAAAATGATATTCCGGTGTTGCAATCGATCAAGACTTGGCTATCATAAAAGTTTTTTATGAAAGACTTGGGTGAGGTGTCCTATATAGTTGGTATAAAGATCTATAGGGATAGATCAAAAAGGATGCTTGGCTTGTCCCAGTCTAGGTATATTGACATGATGTTGAAGAAGTTCAATATGGAGAAAAGTAAAAGAGGTTACTTATCCATAGGTTATGGCATACAACTCTCTAAAAAGATATCTCCTAAGATACTTGAAGAGAGAAATAGAATGAGTTCTATTCCTTATGCTTCAGCTGTAGGATCGATTATATATGCTATATTATGTACCACAGCTGATGTGGCTTATACTTTGGGCATTATAAGCATATTTCAGACTGATCTCGAAGAGGATCATTGAAAAGCTATGAAAAATATATTCAAATACTTGAGAAGGATTAGAAATATTTTTTTGATATATAATGGATCTGATTTAAAACTAAAAGGTTATACCAATTTTAGTTTTTAATCTGATCTGGATGATAGTAATTTATATCTGGGTATGTATTCACCCTATATGGTGGTGCAGTAAGTTGGAAAAGTTACAAACGACAAACGGTTGCTGACTCGATCATTGAGGCTGAGTATATTGTTACAAGTGAGGCTGCTAAGGAGGCCGTCTGGATGAAAAAATTTATCACTGAGTTGGATGTGATTCCAGAGATTGAACAACTAATGCCCCTTTATGGTGATAATATTGAGGTAATTGCTCAAGCCAAAGAATCAAGGTCTCATCATAAATCCAAGCACATCCTAAGACGGTTCCACCTCATTCGGAAGATAATTGAAAGATGTGATGTGATCATGGAGTGAGTTGACACTAAGAATAATATAGTAGATCCATTCACTAAGACCTTGTCAATACAGCAGTTTGACCACCATCTTGATAGTATGGATATCAAGTAGAGGGGTGATTGGCTATAGTGCAAGTGAGAGATTAAAAGAATAATATCCTATAAGCCAATCGCATATAGAATGTGATAGGATATTTTTATAATTTATCTTTCAGACTCATATAATTGATATTTATATTATTAATAAAATAAGATATTTTTGATTCATTACATGCTACATCTTATTTATTTTAAGATTATAATGAACCCCATAGGTCTAGACAATAATTTTAGGATCATGATGAGATCACACCAGTGAGATCTAATTCTTTGATAGTCCTAACCTAAAATATTTCTAGTCATTGGTACATTAAGTCAGAGATCAATAATACCGGTAAGACTGGCATGTCCTATGTATGCTCAAAAATGAGGATGGTTGATCTCACAACCACTTATGTGGTGACACTAATACAAGGATATGGGTGCTCATTAGAGAATGAGTTCACTGAATTGACTTGCGAGAGAATATCAGATGGAGTCTTATTTACATGTCAACTGATGATTCTCTAGTGAGAGTTGTGTAAGTGATCTTTAGACTTGAGGTCACCATGGTACCTTATGTACTTGGATCCATATTTTCGTTCACTACCTAACTTGGTTCTCTAATCTTTATGTGGGATGTTCTGGATATGGTGAAGAGTGCATGGAGGTTGTGAGTGATCAATAAAGGATCAGTCACTCCTAATAAGGAGAGCGAACATCCTATATGATCTCATAGGTCATTGATTCGGAAGTCTTTGGCCAAAGCAGGATGATAATTAGAAAAATTTTTTTAATATATTATCAACTAAATTATTACCTTCTGATCGAGATACATATTGATAAGTGATTAGGTTTGACATATTTTCATGCCCACAGCTCGTTTGAGATATTATTTGATTGAAGGATTGAATTACATGGAAACTTGCCATTGAAGGATATTTTGATAATTTTTTATCAAAATTTTAAATCTTTTAGATAGTTATGATACATTGTTGGACATCAATCTTGACTTATAGATTCATCAAAATTAAAAGAATTTAATTTTGAAGTCAATTTAGAAGAGTACAAATTGATTGAGACTCTTTGAATGACCTAATCTCATCGGATTAGGATTACGTCAAAAGTCTTGATCCACTGCTGGCTAGATTTGGAACCCAATGGGTCACGTACATTGAGATTTGATCTTGGTCTAATCTAATTATAGTTTAATATAAATTTTATGAGTTAATTTGATACGCTAGCACATTATATTAACCCAAGTTCCTAAATTGATTTGGTTCAAAGTGTTTGAGCTAACCTAGACTAGTTGGCTTTGACCTAATCGGATTGGATCAATTTAAATTGGATTCTTATCTAACTTAGACAAGTTTCAAGTGGAGAAGAACTTCTCTATTTCCACTAGATGTTACACAAAAAAAATAAATGCCACCCCCTTATGTTTGGTGTGTGAAATGAAGAGTCCTTCTTAATGAAGGCTCTTAATTTTTATGCGTTGCCATATTTTCCCAACCAGATCTCCTATGTTTTGATGCCAAATTTATGTGAATTTTTTATGACACATAGAAGAAGGAGAGTCCTTCTATTGTAAATATCTAGAATGCTAAAAATTCACTTGGTGAATTTATTCAACATGTGGGAAGTCGGAGCACCAAAGGTTGGTGCCCCTTCATCCCATGTAACATCCCTTGGTCCCCTATTTATAGGGGACACCCCACAAAGTTTCTTATGGTGATTTTTGATTAAAACTAGAGAGAAGGGATGTCATAAATATTAAAAAATTTTGGAAAAATTTTGAGAAAAATGAAAGGAGAATTTGAGTGGCAAAAGTTGAAAGAAGGGTGGTGAGATTTTCAGTAAGTGTTGCTTGAGTGTCTTAAGGTTTGATTTTTTCATATATTGGAGGCAAAAATCAAATCTTAGATTGTATGACATTTGAAGAGTATCGTCTTAGTACCATTCTAATGGTGAGATCAAAAGCAACTGGACTTTGATGCGATCGTACCATAAGTTTGAAGTCAGTAGTGTTCTTCAGTGGACAAGGCTACAGTAGCACATCAGTTGGGAAGGACCTTGGCTAACATTTATGTGGATCACTATTAAAAGACTTCTGCCTTTATGTCTCATGGAAAACATTAATATGCCACTTCTTCATCTTTGGTGAAAATAAAAATTCTAACTCTTTTGCATGCTTGTTTTGTTTTGATCCTTACCGACAGGATAATTCTAGGATTTGAATTCTAACTCGATAGTTTTATTTGATAAAGCTATTGATTTGTATGATTTTAAAATTTTTAAAAATTACTTTTCACTACATGACTGAAACCCAACAAAGAATACTACTAGCTTCAAACTTACGGTACGATCGCGTCAAAGCCCAGTTGCTTTTGATCTTGCCATCAGAACAACATCAAGAAGATACTCTTCAGATATCTCACAATCTAAGATTTAATTTTTAGCTCTAACATAGAAAAATCAAATTTTAGGGTACACTAGCAACACTTGCTAAAAATCTCACCACCCTTCTTGCAATTTTTGCCACTCAATTTTGCCTTGTCTTTTTTCTCAAATTTTTTTCAGATTTTTTCTTATGATTTCTACATCCCTCCTCTCTGATTTCAGTCAAAAATCATAGCATATAGCCATGTAGGGAATCCCCTATAAATAGGGGACCAAGGAACATCACATGGGATGAAGGGGCACCAACCTTTGGCACTCCATCTTCTCATATGGTGAATAAATTCATCATGTGAGTTTTTGGTGCATCAGATGCTTGTAGCAGGACTCTTCCTTCTTTACATGCCATAAAAGTTCCATTTATTTTTGATGACAAATCAAAGCAGATCAGGTTTGGAATTTAAGGAAATGCACATTAGTTAAGAGCCTTCTTTAAGAAGGACTCTTCACTTCACACACAAAAAAGAGGTGGGGTGGTATTTATTTTTTGTGTGGGTTTTGGTGGGTATAGAGGAGTCCTTCTCTACTTGAAACTGGTTCAAGTTGGATAAGGATCCAATTTAAATTGACCCAATACCATTAGGTCAAAAGCAACTGGTCTAGGTTAGCTCAAATACTTTGAACCAAACCAATTTAGGAACTTAGATTAATATAATGTGCTAACATATCAAATTAACCCATAAAATTTATAATAAACTCTGACTAAATTAGACCAAGGTCAAATCTCAAAGTGTGTAATCCATTAGGTTCCAAATGTAGCCAACAGTGGATCCAGACTTTCGACGTAATCCTAATCCGATGAGATTAGATCATCCGAAGAGTCTCAATCAACTTGAACTCCTTCAAATTGACTTCAGAATTAAATTTTTTTAATTCTGATGAATCCACAAGTTTAGATTAAAATCTAGTAATGTGCCATGACTATCCAAAAAATTTGAAATTTTGATAAAAAATTATCAAAATACCCTTCAATGGCAAGTTATCGTGTAATTCAATCCTTTAGTCAAACAACATCCCAGATGACCTGTGGGTATGAAAATATGTCAAACCTAATTACTTATCATTATGTATCTTGATCAAAAGATGATTCAGTTGATGATATATTAGAAATCTTTTTCTAATTATTATCTTACTTTGACCAAAAACTTTCGAATCAATGACCTATGAGCTCACATAGGATGTTCGCTCTCCTTATTAAGAGTGACTGATCCCTTATTGATCACTCACAACCTCCATGCACTTTTTACCATATCCAAAAGATCTTGCACAAGGATCAAAGAACCAAGTTAGGTAGTGAACCAAAATATGGATCCAAGTACATAAGGTACCATGGTGACCTCAGGTCAAAAGATCACTTACACAACTCCCACTAGAGAATTATCAGTTGACATGTAAATAAGAATCTATCTGATATTCTTACATAGGTCAATTCAGTAAACTCATTCTCTAATGAGCATCCATATTCTTGTATTAGTGTCACCATACAAGTGGTTGTCAAATCAACCACCCTCATTTCTGAGCATACATAGAACATGCCAGTCTTACTGATATCATTGATCTCCGACTCAATATACCAACAACTAAAAATATTTTAGGTTAGGACTATCAAGAAATTAGATCTCACTTGCGTGATCTCATCACGGCCTTAAAACCATTGCCCAGACCTATGAGTTTCATTATAATCTTAAAATAAATAAGATGCAGTATATAATGAATCAAAAATATTTTATTTTATTAATAATATAAATATCAATTACATAAGTCTAAAAAAAAATTATAAAAATATCCTATCGCAACCCATATGTGATTGGCTTGTAGGGCATTATTCTTTCAACGAGATCATAGATTGAGGTGACGTTGAACTGCTGAACATTGATAGAAAGGAAAACATGACCGACCCCTTCACTAAAGCTCTCAGGACTAAAGAGTTCGATGATCATAAATGGAAGATAGATATTAGTACAAGTCCTGATTGGCTTTAGTCTAAGTGGGAGTTGTTGAAAAATGTATCCTAAAGTCAATTATCTATCGGTAGATGATTGTGCTCTTTATAATTTGTATATGAATTATTAATAAATAAAAATTATTTTTGATAAATTTATTATAAAAGTATATCTTCCTTTGAACTCTTTCATTATGATGAAATTCTTAGAACTATAATATAATTGATAAAGGAGGATTTATCAAATAGTTTCTAAACTTGTTTGTGACTAAATGATATGTTATTAACAAGGACAATAATACTTATCAAGTATATATCATTGTGTGTCATATGGGTTGGTTGTCTTCTTAATCAAGGAGTATAGAGACACTAGTAAGGCATGTAGATAAGATGTAGGAGTACATCATCATCGAACAGTAACTTATCTATGAAGCACTCTGCTGTCAAGAGTAGCTCGCAAAGGATATGAACATAAGTGTCTCTCCAATCTGAGATCACAATGATGACTTGCAAGCAACTCACTGTACTTTGATGCCAGACTACCTATATTTCTAATATAGTAACGAAAGGCTATTGGGTACAATTAAGTACATATAAAGTCAGTGTATGAATCAAGATGGGATTAATCCATCTGGATTATAGGAGTTAATGTATCACTGTATCTTAATCTAAAAGAATTTTAGCTAGGATAATTTGTATGATCTGTCACAAGATTTGAAAAAGATTAAAATACAATATCGATAACTCATCCAGGGTTGACAGTTTAACCCTAGGTTGTTTTGAGCATTAGGATCAAAGGGATGAATTATGCGGTAACGATATATCGAGATTCTTGAATATTGCTTTATAATTATTTGATCTATTCAGATGTTGGGTATCATTGCTAGATGGTCACTTCGATTAGTATAGGAAGTAGTTTCTATACTACCAGCTTAGTGTTCGAATATATGAAGTCACGTACAAAGTCAAACAATATAAGAAAGAATTGATCCAATATCTATGTGTTCAATTTGAAAGTATGAGATTTGATTGAATATATAGATTTACTTAATTAAAAATTAAGTTATGGGTTATACAGAATTAAATATTAACTATGTGCAGCTAGCACTACACATGAGGTGCAGGTTTGATTTCAGAGATAAATTTGATCAAATCAATGATTCAAAAAATTATGAGAGATTAGATTCAAGTCCTAATCACTTTAGATCAGATGTAATTTAATTAGACTTGATTTTTTGAGACTAAACTGGGTTAATTATCCAAGTTGGACTTGGATCTAAATCTTAATTAGATTAGGATTAGCAGCCTTTTCAAATTTGATTCGAATCGGATTCAAATTGGATTTGAATTGAACCTGAATCTAAACCAAATTGAATTTGGTGCACTTAGCCATGATTCCTTAGTGTTCTCTCTCCTATTTGGCTGACCAAGATGGAAGAGGGGTGCTGATGGTCACGCCCTCCCCTTGGGCATGCAGCATAGAGAGAGAAGTGCAAGTTAGTGCCTCTCCTACTTTCTTTAGAAATCCTCATGATTTAGGAAGTTTAAATTTGATTCAAACTTAGAGAGTCCTATTTCAAACCCATAAAGATATTTGATTTAATCTAGGACCTCTTGTCTATTTAAGGAGGGGTACGAAGAGAGAGAAAGCAATCAAACAATTGATCAAGGTTGGTCCTCTCCTTGGGCGTCCCCTCTCTAGGCATCTTCTCTCTTGGGCATCCTCCCTCTCCCTTGGTGTAGTGGCATGTAGACTCCAAGCTTCAAGATTAGATCTCAAGGCTTTCCTCTCCTTCCCTCTTGAAGTGTTCTTCATCCCTTTGTCCTATGTCAGTTGGTGTGCGAGTGAAGTGGAGGGTTTGGACATCCAGATCTCATAAAGCAATGATCTTTAGAAATCAATCAATCTCGATCATCTTTTCACTGCATATCGAGATAACTTTCATAAGAGTTATAAAAATTTAAAATTAGAAATCTTCTTCCTTCTTCTTGGCATCCAATCTAATCGGACAAAATTTTTCCTTCAATGGAGGCATCCTAGCAACAACCACCTTAGTATCTCCTATGAAGTCTAGTTTAGGGTAGGTAGATGCGGCTGAGTCGATCTGAAGTCTCGAGCGGAGAAGATCCTCTCCTACTTCTCACTCTGGTAAGAGATCTACTCTAAACTGATCTCCATCCTACCACATGGAGGTCTATATGGCCCACGATGTCGACATGATCGAAAACTCTAGGAGATGAATTGGCGAATCGAAGCACTACAGCATCAGGTTGCAGATCGAAACAATTGAAACAACTTTTGCATTGATCCATCTTTCAACGATAGGATAATGCAAGAGTCACTGCTTGTCAGGTTCAAGATGCCATAGCTAGAGAACTATGATGGGTCCACTGATTCAATAGATCATCTAGAGAGCTTCGAGGCTCTTATGCTCCTCCATAGAGTAAGTGATGCGATTCTATGCCGAGCCTTCCCTTCTACCCTATAGAAGGTGGCTTGATGTTGGTACTTAAGTTTGAAGTTGAGCTCCATCTATTCATTCAACCAATTGAATCGATCGTTTGTTGCCCACTTAGTTAACAACAAAAGGCTGTGAAAGAAGAGTGCCCTAAAAACCAATCGCAAGCGTGTTGCGATGGAATTTTTCTTTGTAATTTTTCAACTCATGTAATGATATTTATTATTTGATAATAATATGAGGTATTGATTCATCATTTTAGCTGCATCTTATTATGTCTAAGATTGTGATAAACCCCAAAGATTAGGACAATGGTTTTAAGAGATATGAATGGGTCATGCCAGTGAGACCTAAAATTTTAAAATCTTAATTTTAAATATTCTTAGTCGTAGGAGCATTGAGTCAGAGATCAATATTCTGGACAAACTAGCACATCCTATGTATGCTCGATGAAAAGGATGGCAGATCTCACTAGCCACTTGTGTATAAGATATTAATACAAAGATGTGGATGCTCATTTGGAAATGAGTCCACTAAATTGACTCGATGAAAGGAAACATCTCATTGAAGCCTTACTTGCATGTCAAAGATGGTTCTCTAAGTGGAAGTTGTGCAAGTGATCCTTTGATCTGAGATCATCATGAAATTTTGTGCACATGAACAATATTTTGGTTCATACCCAGATATGGCACTAAGACATATATGAGATGTTCTAGATATGGTGGAATGTATATGAAGGTTATGAGTAGGTCAATCCTAGTAAGAGGAAATCGCATCCTGTGTATTCTCATCCCTAGATGACTCCAAAAAAGCTTTTTAGCTAAAAGCAGAAAGAAGATTACATAGAGTTTCTAATACTTCATCATTAGAGTTATCATTGGTTAATTGAGAATCGATATGAATATATATTTGAGTTTGACATAATTCCATACTCATGAACATATTCAGGGTGCAGGGATGATTGAAAAATTGAATTACACAGTAACTTGCCACTGAAGAATATATTTGATATTTTTATCAAATTTTATATCTTTTGGATAGTCATGATATATTGCTAGATATCAATTTTGATAGAATTAAAGAGTTTAATTTGATTGCCAATTGGAAAGGATTCTAATTGTTGAACTCGGGTTAGCTTGATTGGACCTAAATCGGTTAGATTGAAATCTAATTAAATTCGATTAACTTGCACCCAAACCTATTATTGGCCATATGTGGAACCCAATGGGTCACACACATATAAAAATTAGCCAATGACCCTTTGGATAAGGTTGATTGAAATTTTGGATTCAATCAGGATTTTTGGTAAGCATGCTAGCACGTATGGGAACTTTACCTCCTTGGAAGATCAATTTGGTCTCGTACATTGCTAATTAGCTAGCCCAATTTAGTGGGCATTTGAGTTAGGTTGTGCCACCTAGAAGTAGCCCAAAATTGGGGGCCACATCCTAAGTTAACACCATATTTTAGGAATCCTCTTGAATAAGGACTCTTGGTGCAAAAATTGAACTCGCATGTGCGTGTTGGCGTGAGCAGAAGGAGGAGTCCTTCTGGCTTGGGCTTCAGATGTGTGTGGTAGCCTACATCACCCTCCATTCTCTAGTTCACATCTCAAAACATGAGATGGAATTTTTCTAGATTATATGGGGTGCAGAAATTTTGGAAAGAAAAGGATCTCTCGCATGCGCATTGAAGCATCACATTTCTTCGCATTTCAAAGAGTCCTTCTATAGATCAAACTTAATTAAAATAGAACAGCACCTATCAGATAATGTTTTACTTTTAATCTAGTTTTTTATGGATAATTTTTTTGAATTTTTTCAGACTTATCAGGTGGTCAAACAGATGCTAGAATTTTCCCTTACATGCTCATGCGTGCTGATCAAGTTTTGCATGAAGGGATGCAAGAATATATCTTTTTGTGGATTTTTTGATCTCTTATTAGGTGATATGAGATTAGATTTGAATCCTCTATCCATGTTAAAAATTGAGGATTTTTCTAATATGAGAAGAGATGTGAAAATATCCCCCCTCTGGTCGCACGCGCAGGTGGATATGCTAATCAACATATCGATGATAAGAGTCCTTCTGCTTGAAGAATCTCTTATCTCTGATAATTAGATCAAATAGGCCTCATGGGTGAGGCATGTCCTTCCATTTTGGCATCCCTCTAATGGCTATAAAAAGGCCTAGAGGTTGGATGTCCGATAAATTCAGATCGGCTTTTCAATTTCTCTCTGTTGCTCTCCCTTCTTTCTTACAACCTATCTTAGTTTTGGGATAAGGCTTTGGGATTTAAGACAAAGTCTTATCTGATTTAGAAAAGAGTTGTGAATGTCTTAAAGAAGGAGATTCAAAAGTTCAGAAAAAGTTCTAAGAGAGTCGAGTCAGGTTCTTGAAGAAACTTGACCGGTACAGGGCTAGTCAAGTTCTAGGGGCTAGAACTCTTGAAGTAAGGTGAAGGAGGAGTGCTGTCTTTGGTCTAATTTTTGTATGGATCACCATTAGAGGGCGGACACTTGGATGCCTCATAAAAAATGAGATTAGTGCTATAAGTATTCTGAAGGAACCAGATCTAGGATTTCAGGGTTAGATCTTGAAACTTTTTCAAGATCAGACAGCGGAAGACTAAAATAAATCAAAATTTATCTTATAAAATCAGAGAATCCCTAGATCTAAGATTTTATTACATATTATTACATAGTATTAAATCAAAAATTAAAAGAGCAAGAACTACATGTTGATCATAGCAACATGTTTCTATACTACATCTAATGTATGTAAAATATAATAGATCAGATCTATTACCTTACAAGTTAGAAGTTCTAACTTTGCTGATCCGGACTTGATGATGATATTGTGAGCCACACATATATCCGACCTCTATGAGTCATTCACACGAGTCCATGAATCACGATCAGAAGTCCTGGTCTAGAAAATTAGCATAGTATGCTAGTACTATGCTGATCCTTCTTCGATGGTCGATCAGATGCCTCCTTCTTCTTGATTAGGACTCTTCCAAAGATGAGAAGTAGGAGAAGGAGTTTTAGATCTGAGATACTCTCAGAAAACTCAAGATGGAGGAAGGAAAGAGGTGAACACAGCAACCCTAGAAGAAGATCTTCTTCTTCTTCTCTTTGCTCTCACCTAGACACCTAGTCTTGTGTCTATTGTATCTCCATGCTCCAAACCTTTTTCTTCCTAATTTTTGCATGCCCAAAGGTCTCTCTTTTCTATATTTTCTATAAAAATTTTATGAAGAAATTTATTTTAAATAGAGAGATATGATAGAGTCCATGTCTAGGTCAATATTTAGTCAAGGATTATCCAAACATGGCAAAAAAAGGGGCGCCCAACTCTTGGGTGCCCTCTCTTTCTTTTTATGCATGGACCACCAGAAAAGGGCACATATTATGTTCCATAAAATCCATTAAAATCTCAAAAAAAATTTGGGTAAAATCAGTACCATAAGGAAAGAGTTTTGGTTTCCTAAAACTTTATCTCATAGAATTTGAAATCCAAACTAATTCCTACTTTAACTTGATCCACAACCACTTTCATGTAAGAGAGAAAGAGAGAAAAGTTTTGGGCATGTGTGAAGACCTGGGAGAGAAGTTTTATTACACAAAATAAGAGAGAGTGGGCGTGGGATAAGAGAGAGTGGGTGTGGGGGCTAAATTGGCACAAGGTGGAATCCTAGTCTTACTAGGATTCAATCTATGTCTTGTTCCAATCTGGTTTCTCAAACCAAATCAAATCAAAACCAAATCAACCCAATTAAAATAAGTCTTAATCTAATTAAAACTTAATTAAATTAAATTAAATTAGATTTAAATCTAATTTAATTTTATAATCGAATTAGAAATTAGGTTGACCCAAGTCCTAATTGAAGTAGGACTAGTTTTTCGTTGCACTTGGCTTATCCAATAAATCAATTGAACTTGATCCAATCAGCCCAAACTAAATCTAAATAAATCATATTCAATTAAACTTAATTTTAGCCCATTGGTTTAATTAATTAAGCTAATTAACAATCAAATTGCTAATCGATCCTCTTGTAACACTTGCACTGGATTAAATGTCAATCATATTGATCATTTAATCCTAGAATGATTTTTACTCATTGATCAACCATCCGATCAGATTATGAACTCTAATATGTATGACCTCATAGGTCTGAACCTAAGTCAGTAGTATAAGAATAAATTTTTGTACCAATCAAAGTGACCATTTAGCAATGGTACCCGACAGTCGGATAGGTCGAATGTGTAGAACAACATTGTTAGAACCCATGCGGATATAATTTCCATATAATTCATCCTCTTGACCAAAATACTCATAGGACATCTTAGAGTTCACCTATCAACTCTGATCAGGTTGTCCACATTGTATTTCAAAATATCAAATCCATCTGATGGATTACCCTGGTCCAGATTTTGCTAAATTGAAATACAGCGACTCATTCTTCTCTGACTCTTGGAGTGGTCAATCCCATCTCGATCATGCTCTGACTTTGTAAGTACTTGATTGTTCCTAGAAGCCTTCCATCACTGAATTAGAAATTCAGTTAGTCCAGTACCAAAGCATAGTGAGTTGCTTGCAAGTC
>NC_026003.2:71802089-71828755 GCF_000442705.2 Elaeis guineensis
AGTGTGAATCCATTAGTTCAAATGTAGCCAACAGTGGATCCAGACTTTCGACGTAATCCTAATCCGATGAGATTAGATCATCCGAAGAGTCTCAATCAACTTGAACTCCTTCAAATTGACTTCAGAATTAAATTTTTTTAATTCTGATGAATCCACAAGTTTAGATTAAAATCTAGTAATGTGCCATGACTATCCAAAAAATTTGAAATTTTGATAAAAAATTATCAAAATACCCTTCAATGGCAATGTTATCGTGTAATTCAATCCTTTAGTCAACAACATCCAGATGACCTGTGGGTATGAAAATATGTCAAACCTAATTACTTATCATTATGTACTTGATCAAAAGATGATTCAGTTGATGATATATTAGAAATCTTTTCTAATTATTATCTTACTTTGACCAAAAAACTTTCGAATCAATGACCTATGAGCTCACATAGGATGTTCGCTCTCCTTATTAAGAGTGACTGATCCCTTATTGATCACTCACAACCTCCATGCACTTTTTACCATATCCAAAAGATCTTGCACAAGGATCAAAGAACCAAGTTAGGTAGTGAACCAAAATATGGATCCAAGTACATAAGGTACCATGGTGACCTAGGTCAAAAGATCACTTACACAACTCCCACTAGAGAATTATCAGTTGACATGTAAATAAGAATCTATCTGATATTCTTACATAGGTCAATTCAGTAAACTCATTCTCTAATGAGCATCCATATTCTTGTATTAGTGTCACCATACAAGTGGTTGTCAAATCAACCACCCTCATTTCTGAGCATACATAGAACATGCCAGTCTTACTGATATCATTGATCTCCGACTCAATATAACCACAACTAAAAATATTTTAGGTTAGGACTATCAAAATTAGATCTCACTTGCGTGATCTCATCACGGCCTTAAACCATTGCCCAGACCTATGAGTTTCATTATATCTTAAAATAAATAAGATGCAGATATAATGAATCAAAAATATTTTATTTTATAATAATATAAATATCAATTACATAAGTCTAAAAAAAATTATAAAATATCCTATCGAACCCATATGTGATTGGCTTGTAGGGCATTATTCTTCAACGAGATCATAGATTGAGGTGACGTTGAACTGCTTGAACATTGATAGAAAGGAAAACATGACCGACCCCTTCACTAAAGCTCTCAGGACTAAAGAGTTCGATGATCATAAATGGAAGATAGATATTAGTACAGTCTGATTGGCTTTAGTCTAAGTGGGAGTTGTTGAAAAATGTATCCTAAAGTCAATTATCTATCGGTAGATGATTGTGCTCTTTATAATTTGTATATGAATTATTAATAAATAAAAATTATTTTTGATAATTTATTATAAGTATATCTTCCTTTGAACTCTTTCATTATGATGAAATTCTTAGAACTATAATATAATTGATAAAGGAGATTTATCAAATAGTTTCTAACTTGTTTGTGACTAAATGATATGTTATTAACAGGACAATAATACTTATCAAGTATATATCATTGTGTGTCATATGGTTGGTTGTCTCTTAATCAAGGAGTATAGAGACACTAGTAGGCATGTAGATAAGATGTAGGAGTACATCATCATCGAACAGTAACTTATCTATGAAGCACTCTGCTGTCAAGAGTAGCTCGCAAAGGATATGAACATAAGTGTCTCTCCAATCTGAGATCACAATGATGATTGCAAGCAACTCACTGTACTTTGATGCAGACTACCTATATTTCTAATATAGTAACGAAAGGCTATTGGGTACAATTAAGTACATATAAGTCAGTGTATAATCAAGATGGGATTAATCCATCTGGATTATAGGAGTTAATGTATCACTGTATCTTAATCTAAAAGAATTTTAGCTAGGATAATTTGTTTGATCTGTCACAAGATTTGAAAAAGATTAAAATACAATATCGATAACTCATCCAGGGTTGACAGTTTAACCCTAGGTTGTTTTGAGCATTAGGTCAAAGGGATGAATTATGCCGGTAACGATATATCGAGATTTTGAATATTGCTTTATAATTATTTGATCTTTCAGATGTTGGGTATCATGCTAGATGGTCACTTCGATTAGTATAGGAAGTAGTTTCTATACTACCAGCTTAGTGTTCGAATATATGAGTCACGTACAAAGTCAAACAATATAGAAAGAATTGATCCAATATCTATGTGTTCAATTTGAAAGTATGAGATTTGATTGAATATATAGATTTACTTAATTAAAAATTAGTTATGGGTTATACAGAATTAAATATTAACTATGTGCAGCTAGCACTACACATGAGTGCAGGTTTGATTTCAGAGATAAATTTGATCAAATCAATGATTCAAAAATTATGAGAGATTAGATCAAGTCCTAATCACTTTAGATCAGATGTAATTTAATTAGACTTGATTTTTTGAGACTAAACTGGGTTAATTATCAAGTTGGACTTGGATCTAAATCTTAATTAGATTAGGATTAGCAGCCTTTTCAAATTTGATTCGAATCGGATTCAAATTGGATTTGAATTGAACTGAATCTAAACCAATTGAATTTGGTGCACTTAGCCATGATTCCTTAGTGTTCTCTCTCCTATTTGGCTGACCAAGATGGAAGAGGGGTGCTGATGGTCAGCCCTCCCTTGGGCATGCAGCATAGAGAGAGAAGTGCAGTTAGTGCCTCTCCTACTTTCTTTAGAAATCCTCATGATTAGGAAGTTTAATTTGATTCAAACTTAGAGAGTCCTATTTCAAACCCATAAAGATATTTGATTTAATCTAGGACCTCTTGTCTATTTAAGGAGGGGTACGAAGAGAGAGAAAGCAATCAAACAATTGATCAAGGTTGGTCCTCTCCTTGGGCGTCCCCTCTCTAGGCATCTTCTCTCTTGGGCATCCTCCCTCTCCCTTGGTGTAGTGGCATGTAGACTCCAAGCTTCAAGATTAGATCTCAAGGCTTTCCTCTCCTTCCCTCTTGAAGTGTTCTTCATCCCTTTGTCCTATGTCAGTTGGTGTGCGAGTGAAGTGGAGGGTTTGGACATCCAGATCTCATAAAGCAATGATCTTTAGAAATCAATCAATCTCGATCATCTTTTCACTGCATATCGAGATAACTTTCATAAGAGTTATAAAAATTTAAAATTAGAAATCTTCTTCCTTCTTCTTGGCATCCAATCTAATCGGACAAAATTTTTCCTTCAATGGAGGCATCCTAGCAACAACCACCTTAGTATCTCCTATGAAGTCTAGTTTAGGGTAGGTAGATGCGGCTGAGTCGATCTGAAGTCTCGAGCGGAGAAGATCCTCTCCTACTTCTCACTCTGGTAAGAGATCTACTCTAAACTGATCTCCATCCTACCACATGGAGGTCTATATGGCCCACGATGTCGACATGATCGAAAACTCTAGGAGATGATTGGCGAATCGAAGCACTACAGCATCAGGTTGCAGATCGAAACAATTGAAACAACTTTTGCATTGATCCATCTTTCAACGATAGGATAATGCAAGAGTCACTGCTTGTCAGGTTCAAGATGCCATAGCTAGAGAACTATGATGGGTCCACTGATTCAATAGATCATCTAGAGAGCTTCGAGCTCTTATGCTCCTCCATAGAGTAAGTGATGCGATTCTATGCCGAGCCTTCCCTTCTACCCTATAGAAGGTGGCTTGATGTTGGTACTTAAGTTTGAAGTTGAGCTCCATCTATTCATTCAACCAATTGAATCGATCGTTTGTTGCCCACTTAGTTAACAACAAAAGGCTGTGAAAGAAGAGTGCCCTAAAAACCAATCGCAAGCGTGTTGCGATGGAATTTTTCTTTGTAATTTTTCAACTCATGTAATGATATTTATTATTTGATAATAATATGAGGTATTGATTCATCATTTTAGCTGCATCTTATTATGTCTAAGATTGTGATAAACCCCAAAGATTAGGACAATGGTTTTAAGAGATATGAATGGGTCATGCCAGTGAGACCTAAAATTTTAAAATCTTAATTTTAAATATTCTTAGTCGTAGGAGCATTGAGTCAGAGATCAATATTCTGGACAAACTAGCACATCCTATGTATGCTCGATGAAAAGGATGGCAGATCTCACTAGCCACTTGTGTATAAGATATTAATACAAAGATGTGGATGCTCATTTGGAAATGAGTCCACTAAATTGACTCGATGAAAGGAAACATCTCATTGAAGCCTTACTTGCATGTCAAAGATGGTTCTCTAAGTGGAAGTTGTGCAAGTGATCCTTTGATCTGAGATCATCATGAAATTTTGTGCACATGAACAATATTTTGGTTCATACCCAGATATGGCACTAAGACATATATGAGATGTTCTAGATATGGTGGAATGTATATGAAGGTTATGAGTAGGTCAATCCTAGTAAGAGGAAATCGCATCCTGTGTATTCTCATCCCTAGATGACTCCAAAAAAGCTTTTTAGCTAAAAGCAGAAAGAAGATTACATAGAGTTTCTAATACTTCATCATTAGAGTTATCATTGGTTAATTGAGAATCGATATGAATATATATTTGAGTTTGACATAATTCCATACTCATGAACATATTCAGGGTGCAGGGATGATTGAAAAATTGAATTACACAGTAACTTGCCACTGAAGAATATATTTGATATTTTTATCAAATTTTATATCTTTTGGATAGTCATGATATATTGCTAGATATCAATTTTGATAGAATTAAAGAGTTTAATTTGATTGCCAATTGGAAAGGATTCTAATTGTTGAACTCGGGTTAGCTTGATTGGACCTAAATCGGTTAGATTGAAATCTAATTAAATTCGATTAACTTGCACCCAAACCTATTATTGGCCATATGTGGAACCCAATGGGTCACACACATATAAAAATTAGCCAATGACCCTTTGGATAAGGTTGATTGAAATTTTGGATTCAATCAGGATTTTTGGTAAGCATGCTAGCACGTATGGGAACTTTACCTCCTTGGAAGATCAATTTGGTCTCGTACATTGCTAATTAGCTAGCCCAATTTAGTGGGCATTTGAGTTAGGTTGTGCCACCTAGAAGTAGCCCAAATTGGGGGCCACATCCTAAGTTAACACCATATTTTAGGAATCCTCTTGAATAAGGACTCTTGGTGCAAAAATTGAACTCGCATGTGCGTGTTGGCGTGAGCAGAAGGAGGAGTCCTTCTGGCTTGGGCTTCAGATGTGTGTGGTAGCCTACATCACCCTCCATTCTCTAGTTCACATCTCAAAACATGAGATGGAATTTTTCTAGATTATATGGGGTGCAGAAATTTTGGAAAGAAAAGGATCTCTCGCATGCGCATTGAAGCATCACATTTCTTCGCATTTCAAAGAGTCCTTCTATAGATCAAACTTAATTAAAATAGAACAGCACCTATCAGATAATGTTTTACTTTTAATCTAGTTTTTTATGGATAATTTTTTTGAATTTTTTCAGACTTATCAGGTGGTCAAACAGATGCTAGAATTTTCCCTTACATGCTCATGCGTGCTGATCAAGTTTTGCATGAAGGGATGCAAGAATATATCTTTTTGTGGATTTTTTGATCTCTTATTAGGTGATATGAGATTAGATTTGAATCCTCTATCCATGTTAAAAATTGAGGATTTTTCTAATATGAGAAGAGATGTGAAAATATCCCCCCTCTGGTCGCACGCGCAGGTGGATATGCTAATCAACATATCGATGATAAGAGTCCTTCTGCTTGAAGAATCTCTTATCTCTGATAATTAGATCAAATAGGCCTCATGGGTGAGGCATGTCCTTCCATTTTGGCATCCCTCTAATGGCTATAAAAAGGCCTAGAGGTTGGATGTCCGATAAATTCAGATCGGCTTTTCAATTTCTCTCTGTTGCTCTCCCTTCTTTCTTACAACCTATCTTAGTTTTGGGATAAGGCTTTGGGATTTAAGACAAAGTCTTATCTGATTTAGAAAAGAGTTGTGAATGTCTTAAAGAAGGAGATTCAAAAGTTCAGAAAAAGTTCTAAGAGAGTCGAGTCAGGTTCTTGAAGAAACTTGACCGGTACAGGGCTAGTCAAGTTCTAGGGGCTAGAACTCTTGAAGTAAGGTGAAGGAGGAGTGCTGTCTTTGGTCTAATTTTTGTATGGATCACCATTAGAGGGCGGACACTTGGATGCCTCATAAAAAATGAGATTAGTGCTATAAGTATTCTGAAGGAACCAGATCTAGGATTTCAGGGTTAGATCTTGAAACTTTTTCAAGATCAGACAGCGGAAGACTAAAATAAATCAAAATTTATCTTATAAAATCAGAGAATCCCTAGATCTAAGATTTTATTACATATTATTACATAGTATTAAATCAAAATTAAAAGAGCAAGAACTACATGTTGATCATAGCAACATGTTTCTATACTACATCTAATGTATGTAAAATATAATAGATCAGATCTATTACCTTACAAGTTAGAAGTTCTAACTTTGCTGATCCGGACTTGATGATGATATTGTGAGCCACACATATATCCGACCTCTATGAGTCATTCACACGAGTCCATGAATCACGATCAGAAGTCCTGGTCTAGAAAATTAGCATAGTATGCTAGTACTATGCTGATCCTTCTTCGATGGTCGATCAGATGCCTCCTTCTTCTTGATTAGGACTCTTCCAAAGATGAGAAGTAGGAGAAGGAGTTTTAGATCTGAGATACTCTCAGAAAACTCAAGATGGAGGAAGGAAAGAGGTGAACACAGCAACCCTAGAAGAAGATCTTCTTCTTCTTCTCTTTGCTCTCACCTAGACACCTAGTCTTGTGTCTATTGTATCTCCATGCTCCAAACCTTTTTCTTCCTAATTTTTGCATGCCCAAAGGTCTCTCTTTTCTATATTTTCTATAAAAATTTTATGAAGAAATTTATTTTAAATAGAGAGATATGATAGAGTCCATGTCTAGGTCAAATATTTAGTCAAGGATTATCCAAACATGGCAAAAAAAGGGGCGCCCAACTCTTGGGTGCCCTCTCTTTCTTTTTATGCATGGACCACCAGAAAAGGGCACATATTATGTTCCATAAAATCCATTAAAATCTCAAAAAAAATTTGGGTAAAATCAGTACCATAAGGAAAGAGTTTTGGTTTCCTAAAACTTTATCTCATAGAATTTGAAATCCAAACTAATTCCTACTTTAACTTGATCCACAACCACTTTCATGTAAGAGAGAAAGAGAGAAAAGTTTTGGGCATGTGTGAAGACCTGGGAGAGAAGTTTTATTACACAAAATAAGAGAGAGTGGGCGTGGGATAAGAGAGAGTGGGTGTGGGGGCTAAATTGGCACAAGGTGGAATCCTAGTCTTACTAGGATTCAATCTATGTCTTGTTCCAATCTGGTTTCTCAAACCAAATCAAATCAAAACCAAATCAACCCAATTAAAATAAGTCTTAATCTAATTAAAAACTTAATTAAATTAAATTAAATTAGATTTAAATCTAATTTAATTTTATAATCGAATTAGAAATTAGGTTGACCCAAGTCCTAATTGAAGTAGGACTAGTTTTTCGTTGCACTTGGCTTATCCAATAAATCAATTGAACTTGATCCAATCAAGCCCAAACTAAATCTAAATAAATCATATTCAATTAAACTTAATTTTAGCCCATTGGTTTAATTAAATTAAGCTAATTAACAATCAAATTGCTAATCGATCCTCTTGTAACACTTGCACTGGATTAAATGTCAATCATATTGATCATTTAATCCTAGAATGATTTTTACTCATTGATCAACCATCCGATCAGATTATGAACTCTAATATGTATGACCTCATAGGTCTGAACCTAAGTCAGTAGTATAAGAATAAATTTTTGTACCAATCAAAGTGACCATTTAGCAATGGTACCCGACAGTCGGATAGGTCGAATGTGTAGAACAACATTGTTAGAACCCATGCGGATATAATTTCCATATAATTCATCCTCTTGACCAAAATACTCATAGGACATCTTAGAGTTCACCTATCAACTCTGATCAGGTTGTCCACATTGTATTTCAAAATATCAAATCCATCTGATGGATTACCCTGGTCCAGATTTTGCTAAATTGAAATACAGCGACTCATTCTTCTCTGACTCTTGGAGTGGTCAATCCCATCTCGATCATGCTCTGACTTTGTAAGTACTTGATTGTTCCTAGAAGCCTTCCATCACTGAATTAGAAATTCAGTTAGTCCAGTACCAAAGCATAGTGAGTTGCTTGCAAGTCACTAAGGCGATCTCAAGTCTAAGGGACACTTATATCTATATCCCATCAGAGACATTCTCGATAGCAGAGTGCTCTGGAGTTGGTCACGTTCAATGACGATATACCCTTACATCTCACCTATATGCCATACCAGTGTCTTCATACTCCTTGGTTAAGAGGACAACCAATCCATATGGCCTACAGCGACCTATGCTCGATAGAAGCTGTCATCCTTATTAATAGCCTATCATTTGGTCGTGAACAATTTTAAGGACTAATTGATAAATCCTCTCTTTATCGAACCTAAATAGTCCTAAGAACTTTATCACAACAATGGAGTTCATTAGAAGATGAAAACTTATGATGAAAATACCAAAAATATATTTTATTTATTAACAAATCAATTACAATACAAGATTGCTTAACCGTCAACAGCTTAACGATTGGCTTTTGGGATATATTTCTCAACAACTCCCACTTGTCCTAAAGCCACTCGACACAGTATCTAATACCCATCTTCGACTTGTGGTTATCGAACTCCTTTATTACTAGGGCTTTAGTGAAGGGGTCGGCCAAGTTCTTCTTTTCATCGATCTTCTGAAGGTCGACATCACCTCAATCCATGATCTCTCAGACCAGGTGGAAGCGATGCAAAAGGTGCTTCGTCTGCTGGTGTGCTTTGGATTCCTTCGCCTGAGCTATGGCACCAGTGCTGTCGCAGTAGAGTAGGATCGGACCATCGAGGGAGGGTGCTATTCTGAGCTCGATGATGAATTTCCTCAACCATAGCTTCTTTTACGACATCTGATGCTGTGATGTACTCTGCCTCACAAACAGTGTCTGCCACAGTATGCTGCTTGAAACTCTTCCAGTAGATGGCTCCACCATTCAGAGTAAAGATATAATCCGACACGCTTCTACTGTCATCATGGTCAGATTGAAAGCTGGAGTCTGTGAACCTCACAAGTTTCAAATCTGACTCACCATAAACCAACCATTGGTCCTTAGTATTTCTCAAATACTTAAGGATGGCTTTAACCACTTTCTAGTAATTTTTTTCAGGATCAGATTGGTATCTACTCACTACTCCTAGTGAGTATACCACATCTGGCCTTATACATGTCATGGCGTACATGATAGATCTCACAGTCGAAGCATATGGGACTCTACTCATATGCTCTCTCTTTAGGAGTTGTCAGATAATCCTTCTTAGAGAGAAAAATTCTATGGCCTATCGATAGATAGCCCTTCTTGAAATTTTTCATGCTGAACCTCTTCAACACAGTATCTATGTACATGGACTAGGATAATCCAAGCATCCTTTTAGATCTATCCCTATAGATCTTCATCCTTAGGATGTAGGATGCTTCACCCAAGTCTTTCATGGAGAACTTTGATGACAACCAAACTTTTATTCCTTGTAGTGCGGGGATGTCATTTTTGATTAAGAGAATGTCATCTACGTACAAAACAAGGAATATCACAACTGGATCATTTGCCCATTTATAGATGCAGGGCTCTTCTCTATTCTTAATGAAACCATACATTTTGATCACCTTATCAAAATACATGTTCGAACTCCGAGAAGCTTGCTTCAATCCATAAATAGATCTCTGAAGCTTGCACACCTTGGACTCATTTATGGATGTAAACCCCTCAGGTTGTATCATATACACCTCTTTGGTTAGCTCTCTATTCAGGAAAGCTGTCTTTACATCCATCTGCCAGATCTCATAATCCAGATAGGCAGCTATTGCAAGCATTATCCGAATAGATTTGAGCATTGCCATAGGGGAGAATGTCTCATCATAGTCAATACCATAATGTTGACGATACCCCTTGGCAACCAGATGGGCTTTATAGGTCTCCACCTTTCCATCTGCGCCTCTCTTCCTTTTGAAGACCCATTTACACCCAATGGGTTTAACCCCTTCAGGTGGGTCAACCAATGTCCATACATCATTGACCTTCATGGATTCCATTTCAAATTTCATGGCTTCAAGCCATTTCTCAGAATCAGGTCTCTGCATTGCATCCATATAGGTGATCGGATCCTCATCATTCTCATCGAGTTCGATGGGATCATTGTCTCGGACCATGAAACTATAGTATCTGTCTGACTGATGCGGTACTCTACCGGATCGTCTTAATGGTGCAGGTACATTGGACTCTGAATCTGATCTAATCAAATCTAACTCAGGTTTAGCTATCGGTGTCGGTCCTTCTATCTATTGAACTTCATCAAGTTCAACCTTAGAGGCAACGGTTCCTTCACCAAAGAACTCCTTTTCTAAAAAGGTTGCCTTAAAGCTAACGAACACCTTTTGTTCATCAGTATGATAGAAAAAATATCTTTTGATCTCTTTGGGGTACCCTATGAATGTGCATTTGTCAGACTTAGGTTCGAGTTTATTTGTAACTAACCATTTGACATAGGTCGGGCACCCCCAGATCCTAAGGTGTGAAAGTACTGGCTTACGCCCTGTCCATATCTCATATGGAGTCTTAATTACAGACTTACTTGGAACCCTATTTAACAGATAACAGACTGATTCGAGTGCATATCCCCAGAAAGATATCGGCAAGCTGGCAAAATCCATCATGGATCAGACCATGTCTAACAGAGTCTGATTTCTCTTTTCAGACACACCATTATGCTGTGGTGTTCCTGGAGGAGTCCATTGGGAGAGAATCCCATTCTCTTCTAGATATGTGAGAAACTCACCAGAAAGGTATTCTCCTTCTCGATCAAATCGAAGAGTTTTAATACTCTTCCCAGTTTATTTTTCTACTTCACTTCAGAATCGTTTGAACATTTCAAATGAATCCGACTTATGTTTCATCCGATAGACATATCCATATCTGGATAGATCATCCGTGAAAGTGATGAAGTAGAAATATCCACCTCTAGCACTTGTGCTCATGGGCCCGCATACATCAGTATGTACTAAGCCCAAGAGCTCAGTAGCTCTCTCAACTTTTTCAGTAAAAGATGACTTGATCATTTTATCAAGAAGACAAGACTCACAGGTTGGAAGTGATTCACAATCACTAACTTCGAGGATTTCCTCTTGAGTCAACCTGTTTATCCTGTTCTTGTTTATATGACCTAGCCTACAATGCTATAAGTAGATATCTGATACACTATCTAATCTAGGGTTCTTGCTAGTAGAATAGACTACGTTAACAGGTTGTGATAACATATACACACCATTGTTCAAATATCCACAAATATAGTAACACCATTCATAATGATATTATAAACTTGTTTCTTTATTGAAATTTCATAATCATTTTTGGCCAGAAGGCCTATAAAAATAATATTTTAAAAAAAATTGGGACAGAAATGACAATCATTAAGAACAACAGTATGGAACTCAAACACAAGTTTCGAGATTCCTAATGCTAGAACTGGAACTGGTCTTCCATCTCCAATGTTTAGAAACCTCTCGCCTTGCTTGAACTCCTATTGACCTGCAACCCCTGCAATGAATTGCAAATATGATAAGGACTACCGATATCCAATACCCAGTCAGTTATATCACAAATAGGGAAATTACAAGGAGTTATCATATAAATACATTGTCCAGCAATAGCTTTCTTCTTTCTCTGCCTCTTTGGGTTCAGGGAGGCAATGTACTGAGGACAATTCCTCTTCCAATGCCCCTACTTTTTGCAAAAGAAGCATTCAGCTTGACTCTTATCGGGCTTGATCCTTCTGGTCTGGCGCTGCATAGATATCCCAGTCTGAACTTGCACCTTTTTCACTTTCTTCTTCTTGTTCTTCTTTCTTTTCTTAAAGGATCGAGAACCAGAAGACGAACCTCCCACTAAGTTCACCGACTCCTTGTGGAGTTGGTGATCCTTCTCAAAATTCTGAAGCAACCCCAGTAACCCGTGGTAGTTTACTTCAAGCTTTGACATTCTATAATGAGTGAGGAATGGGAGATAAGACTTGGGCAGTAAGTTCAGTATTGCATCTTTCCCAAGCTGCTCATGCAAGAGAAAGCCGAGGTTGCTCAAACACTCTATCAACTCAATCATGTACAATACATGATCAGTGACAGAGGCACCATCCCGCATTTTGATGTTGAAGATGGCACAACTAGTCTTCTACCTCTCCACATCATCGGGTGTGCCAAAGGCATCCTCCAACACTTGAAGCATATCCTTTGGCTGAGCCATCTCAAATCTGTGACTGAACTCGTTGCTCATGGTAGTCAGCATGATGCAGCACACCGTGATCCGATCACTAAGCTATTTCTGATAAGTGTCTCTGACTGTTCCACATGCATTGGCAGTTGGCTCTTCAGGTGCAGGATCCATTATCACATATAGGATCCGTTCATGCTCCAGGACTATCTTCAACTTTCAGTACCAGCTATTGAAGTTGGGTCCCACCAACTTATCATTGTCCAACAATGATCAGAGCGATAGAAAAGTGGCCATATCTGCACAAAAGAAAACCATGACCTAATTAGTAATTAATTTATTAAACCTAAAGATTTGGACTTTAATCAAAAGGTTTCTCCCACTATTTTATTCGAATTAGTAGCCTCTACCTCCAATTCGAGAAATTACCCTAATTTCTTAGTGGGTACTAAAATCCACTTAGACTGCACATAAGTCCAACTTTGGTTGGCCAACCCATGCACATCTAAGGATAGGTTCATAACCAATTATTTCTCTAAATAATTTTTAGTAATTTAATTTTGCCCCAATTCCTAATCAGTAGGCATTGGCCTCCACTGAAATGGTCTGGTTAGGTCCAACCATTAACATGACCATACTTGGCCCATCTAGCCAATGAATGATTGGGCCCAACTTTGGTTGTCTAACCTAACCACCATTTAGAAAGATGCAGTCAAAAAATCATATTATGAATGACAATTCCATCAGTCGATAAGCACCAGGTATTTGGGCCTCCAATGATTATCCAACTGATGGACCCATTATCATCCACTTAATGGGAGGCTATGATTTAGTTATCACCATAACTATTTTATTTTAAGAACCTAATAATTTTAGAAGATTTAATTGATTTAGAGAAGGAGGTCAGATGAACCAGCTTATCATGATCCTCCCACTGGCTTCACTAAGTCAGTTTAAGGGAGACCATTAAAAGGGCTGGTCTAGGAGCACCTAAATCAGTCACACTGATTTACCTAGCTGATATGGATCAGTTCGAATAGTCAAGTGATCCGATCAAAATATAATTTCACCAAGAGGTCAGGTAAGTTCGATCGGTGGGAAGATCTGCCAAAGTTTGCCTTAGACACCATCAAAAATGGCCAGATAAGCGGGCTGTCAATTAAAAACCACCGGTCTGGTTTACCTTAGACACTAACTGGTTTAATTAGTTTCAATTAGATCAACCTAACAATTCGTGCTAGACTGCTTAGCCAAGAATCAAGTCCATTTGGTTCTCGTTAAAGACATGAACTTGACTAACTACAACTATTGTAATTGATTTAGAGAATCCTTGACCTAATCTAAGACAACAATTGATTAGATTTAGTCAATTTTCTAATTAAGTCTATCTTTAATCTAACCTTAGGTCTAACCTAATTAATAGACCTAATTCTCACTAACCCATTAACCCAATATGTTATGGTTTGTGTCTTAGGTTCTTCAATTCACAATCCTAGAACCTAATCAAACAACTTCTTAATTCTTAATTAAGTTTTGGGCTGAGGGTTGGGGTTCGGCTTTTCAAAAATAATTTTCATATTTGTAAAATAATTTTACAATATAGTTCTACCAACCAAGTTGTATGTTTGATTTATAATTAAAATGTAAGTGAAATAAGTATGAAACTACTTTAGATCTAATCTAAACAGGTTCATGTAATTGAAACAATTTTAACTTTAAACTGCACAAATTTCTCAGACAAATATATGATGGTTCTTTGCATGAAAATTATTAACAAAGAGATTTTATTTTATATTTAAATATTTTTTAAATCTAATAAATCATAAATTTAATTTAGATCACATCAAACAAATTTATGATTAAAGATAGATCTACACGAACTAGGACAACCTTTACACTATAAGGGGTAAACCTGATAGCAGGACAACCTACAGTTCGTGATTGATCTAAAAATTTTAATTTTAGATTTAATAATTAGATTATAAATTAGATCTAATCTAAAAAATAATCTAAGCACGTATAAATAATCATGTAATAAATAACCTAGGCTCTGATATCAATTGAAGAAACCAGATCTAGGATTTCAGGGTTAGATCTTGAAATTTTTTCAAGATCAGGTAGTGGAAGACTAAAATAAATCAAAATTTATCTTATAAAATTAAAGAATTTCTAGATCTAAGATCCTTTTACATAATTATTACATAGCATTAAATCAAAAATTAAAATATAAAGAGCAAGAACAACATGTTGATCATATCAACATATTTCTATACTACATCTAATGTATGTAAAATATAATAGATCAGATCTATTACCTTGTAAGTTAGACATTCTAACTTTGCTGATCCTGGCTTGAGGATGATGTTGCAAGCCGCACATGCATCCAGCCTCTAGGAGTCATCCACACGAGCCCACGAATCACGATCAAAAGTCTTGGTTCAGAAAATCAGCACAGTATGCTAGTACTGCGCTGATCCTTCTTCGATGGTCGATCAGATGCCTCCTGCTTCTTGATTAGGACTCTTCCAAAGATGAGAAGTAGGAGAAAAAGTTTTAGATTTGAGGCACTCTCAGAAAACTCAAGATGGAGGAAGGGAAGAGGTGAACATAGAAACCCTAGAAGAAGACCCTCTTCTTCTTCTCTTTGCTCTCACCTAGACACCTAGTCTTGTGTCTATTGTATCTTCATGCCCCAACCCTCTTTCTCTTGATTTTTGCATGCCCCAAAGGTCTCTCTTTTCTCTATTTTTTATGAAAATTTCATAAAGAAATTTATTTTAAATAGAGAGATATGATAGAGTTGATATGATAGAGTCCTTGTCTAGGTCAAATATCTAGTCAAGGATTATCCAAACATGGCAAGAAAAGGGGCACCCAACTCTTGGGCACCCCCTCTTTCTTTTTGTGCGTGGACCACCAGTAAAGGATGCATATTATGTGCCATAAAAGCTATAAAAATTTTGAAAAAAAATTGAGTAAAATCAGTGCCATAAGGAAAGAGTTTTGATTTTCTAAAACTCTATCTCATAGAATTTGAAATCCAAACTAATTCCTACTTTGACTTGATCCACAACCACTTTCCATGTAAGAGAGAAAGAGAGAAAAGTTTTGGGCATGTGTGAAGACCTGGAAGGGAACTTTTATCACACAAAATAAGAGAGAGTGGGCGTGGGATAAGAGAGAGTGGGCGTGGGGGCTAAATTGGCGCAAGGTGGAATCCTAGTCTTACTAGGATTCAATCTATGTCTTGTTTCAATCTGGTTTCTCAAACCAAATTAAACCAAAACCAAATCAACCCAATTAAAATAGATCTTAACCCAATGAAAAAATCTAATTTAATCAGATTAAATTAGATTTAAATCTGATTTAATTTTATAATCAAATTAGAAATTAGGTTGACCCAAGTCCTAATTGAACTAGGACTAGTTTTTCTTTGCACTTGGCTTATCCAATAAACCAATTGGACTTGATCCAATCAAGCCCAAACCAAATCTAATTAAATCATATTCAATTAAACTTAATCTCAGCCCATTGGGTTAATCAAATTAAGTCAAGTAGCAATTAAATTGCTAATCGATCCTCCTGCAACACTTACACTGGGTTAAATATCAATCATATTGATCGTTTAACACTAGAATGATTCTTAATCATTTAACCCTAGAATAATTCTTAATCATTGATCAACCATCTAATCGAATCGTTAACTCTAATGTGTGTGACCTCATAGGTCCAAACCTAAGCCGGTAGCACAGGAACAAATTTATGTACTAATCGAAGTGACCATCTAGCAATGGTACCCGATGATCGGATAGGTCGAATGTGTAGAACAACATCCTTAAAATCCATGCGGATATAGTTTTCATATGATTCATCTCTTAAACCAAAATGCTCATAGGACACCTCAGAGTTCAATTGTCAACTCTGATCAGATTATCCACATTGTATTTCAAAATATTAAATCCATCTGATGGATTATCCTGGCCAAGGTTTTGCTAAATTGAAATACAATGACTCATTCTTCTCCAACTCTTGGAGTGGTCAATCTCATCTTGATCATAGTCTGACTTTGCAAGTACTTGACTATGTCCAGAAGCCTTCCATCACTGAATTAGAAATTCAGTTAGTCCAGTACCAAAGCATAGTGAGTTGCTTGTAAGTCACTGAGGTGATCTCAGGTCTAAGGGATACTTATACCTATATCCCATCAAAGACATTCTCGACAGCAGAATGCTCTAGAGTTGGTCACATTCAATGATGATATACCCTTACATCTCACCTGTATGCCATACCAGTGTCTCCACACTCCTTGGTTAAGAGGACAACCAACCCATATGGCCTACAGTGACCTATGCTCGATAGAAGCTGTCGTCCTTATTAACAGCCTATCATTTGGTCATGACAGTTTTAAGGACTATTCGATAAATCTTTTCTTTATCAAACCTAATAGTCCTAAGGACTTCATCACAACAATGAAGTTCATTAGAAGATGAAAACTTGTGATGAAAATATCAAAAATATATTTTATTTATTAACAAATCAATTACAATATAAGGTTGCTCAATCGTCAACAGCTTGACGATTGGCTTTTGGGACATATTTTTCAACATATTCTTCTTATCTTAGTTTACAATTATTGTACTTTGATTATTATAGTCAAAGATTTCTGGGCATTAGGATTTCCAACGCATCGGGTGTTTCGAATGAAAATTTTAAAAATCTGACCCTTCTACTGTGCCATCGAAACCTAACAGTGGTATCAGAGCCTACCTTGATTTATACAATCAATGGTTAAAATATTATCTTGATTGTGTTCCAGCATGAGTTTTTGGTTTGGTTCAAGTTGGGTGAATGGTTGAATCCAATTGAACATCGAAACTCTAACATGTCTTAGAGATATATTTTAGTTAAATGCATAATGTATATATACTTTCTTAGTAGCTTAGTACTCTAATTAGGGTTCATCACCAGGCCATCCGATCATAAAAGCAAGTAGGGTTTAAAGATCCTCTCTTTCTATTCCATGGATACTTTTGTGGCATGTAGGGGTGCCACTATAATGTCCCAAGAAGAAGAACAGTGAAAAGAGTATTTTATATTCATGCATGTTATTAGAACTTCATGATATACTTAAGTTGCTATGTTATAATCATGTTGTATGATTATGTTTTCATATCTTAGAGATATGATTAGATGCCATGATTAGTTGTTATATTTATAAAGATTCAACTATAATAGTGCATCGATATGATTGGTTGAATTAGGATATGTATGAGATCATTAAAGCCCTCATAAAAATCATATTAAGTCATAGTATTATGAACTAATAGTTGATCTATTTTTTAAGTCAATTAATCAATTGATATCTAAGAAGTGTTTCAAAATACGATGATTTTTTAATTAGTTTTATTTGCTGGTCTGTCCAATTTTATTGATGTCTAAGAAAAGCAACAGAGGGAACCCCACCAATCTTAATATTTTTTTGATCAATTAGATTAGTTCGAATCTTGAATAGAGATTGCTCAGTATTTTGAATACTACATATGTCTTCCTTCATACCTAGTCAATATCTAGTCAAAAATCATAGTAGGCTTGTTGTTATATCTACAAGGCTTGCTATGGAGATTGATGTGGGTTTGTCTTGATGCATATTAGATGCTTTATGGCATATTTGGATATGTCGCTTTATTGTGATATCCACAAGAATAATATTTTTAAGATATGACTGTATAAAAATGAAGGATCTGACTTAACTAAAAATACTATAGTTTATTATGATATCCATAAGACTATGAGTATTTTTAGAGACAAGGATTATATTGAGAATTGCATGAGATACAATTGGATAGATTTTTCTACCTTTGAACTCATTGAGATTTGTTGTGATATCCACAAGGCTTCATTGATGGATTAGGGTCTCAATCCCATTGAGAAACCAAATTAGGATTGCTCGTTTACCATAGGAGAGGGCTATGGTATCCGATAAAATAGTGAGAGGCATAATTAGTTTAAAAGATCTCATCTAGTTATGTATGTCAAACATGAATGGTCTACTTATACTATTATTCTTTATTTATGTAGATTTAAATATGCATTATGGCTTCTTTATTTTCACTGCATGAAATCATGAATAAAAATATGTTAACCGATCCAAACTATGTGGATTGGTTGAAAAATTTGCAAATTAGATTCGCACCAGAGAAGAACTACGATATTCTAGATATTCCTGATCCTGGATCAGTCAGTAATAATAAGAAGGCAAAAGATATCCCCATGGATAATATTTATGGCAATATTAAGAGAATAATTGCAAGAATTATTTTGCAAGATTGAAGTAGGGTATAAGTATAGCACCAAAAGGTATGGATATAATACAGACTTATTTTTTATTGAGTGGCTCAGACTCTGATACTTGAATATTGGATACCATCTGTGGATCGTATATTTGTAATTCATTACAACGACTACAGAATATCAAAAGTCTAAAAAGAGGTGACTTTGAGCTTTATGGCGCAAGTGGAGAGTCCATTAACGCAGAGGCTGTGGGAACCTGTATGCTTGATTTACCTTCGAATAAAATTTTAGAATTGAAAGACTGTTATTACATGCTAAGGGTCATTAAAAATATTATTTCTATACCTTTGTTATTAAAATAAAATTATGAAATAAGACTAATGGAAAATAGATGCTCCATTTTTTTTCTAATAAATTTTATGGCAATGGTTATATTGATAATAATCTTTTAATTCTTGCACTCAATGAAAATATTTTTTATATTGAAAGAAATATGAAAAGAAAGAGAGAAGATGTGAATATCACACTATCTCTAGTATTGTAGTCTTGATCATATTAGTGAGTCAAGGATAAACAAGTTATACAAAGAAGAATTCTTTGACCCATATGATTATGAATCATTAGGAACTTATGAATCTTATCTCATGAGTAAGATGATCAAGATTCTATTTTTTGGACATGGAGAGAAGGCAAATGAGTTATTTATTGAAAATTATGTCTCAAAGCAAATCTCAGTCTGTTGACAGTTGTGCTTATCATTATAATTGTATACGAATTATTGAATTAATAAATATTATTTGATTTTTTTATTATTATGTATATCTCATTTTGAACTCCTGTTATGTGATGAAGTCTTTAGGACTATTTGATTCGATATAGGAGGATATATCATTTAGTCCTTAAATAAGTTCGCAATCAAATGATATACTATTACTAGGATGATAGATATATCAAGTGTAGGTCATTGTGTGCCATATAGGTTGGTTATCCTCTTAACCAAGAAGCATGGAGATGCTAGTATAGCATGCAGGTAAAATATAAGAGTATATTTCATTGAACGTGACTAACTCCGGAGCACTCTGCTGTCAAGAGTCACTCCGAAGGAATATAGGTATAAGTGTCCCTCCAACCTGAGATCACCACGGTGACTTGCAAGCAACTCACTATGCTTTGATGCTGGACTATCTGAATTTTTAATTCAGTGATGAAATATTTTTGGATATAGTCAAGTACTTATGAAGTCAGTATGTGAGTCAAGATGGAATTGACCCCTCTAAATAAGTAGGAGTTAATGTATCAGTGTATTTCAATTGAGTAAAATCTTGATCGAGGTAATCTATGTGATGGATTTTAAAAATTAAAATATAATGTGGATGACCATATCAAGGTTGGCAGTTAAATCTTAGGTCACCTTGAGTATTTGGATCAAAGGGATGAATTATATGGTAACTATATTCAAATAGATTCTTGAGTGTTGCTTGGTATACATTTGGCCTATCCGAACTTTGGTTACCATTGCTAGATAGTTACTTCGATTGGTATAAAAATCAGTTCTTGTGCTATCGACTTAGGTTTAAACCTATGGGATCACATACATTAGAAGTTTTTCTCTGATTATATGGCTAATCTGAAGAGTTTCAGTCAATGAAGACTCTGCTGAAGAGTCCCACTTAACGGAGACTCTGCTGAAGAGTCCCACTGGACAGAGACTCTAGAGAAGAGTCCCATTAGACTTAGACTCTATCATTAATGAAAGATTAATTAGTGATTAAATTACTAATTAACTCAATTTGATTGAGAATTAAAGTTTAGATCAAGTCTGATTGAATTTGATTCAATCAGGTCAAGTCTGATTAGGTTATGAGATGACCTAATCGGTAAGGAAGAAATGATCCTGATTTGATCGGATCTATAGCTTAATTAATTTATTAATTTTATCAAATTTAACTGAAGTTATAAGATCCTAATTAGATTAGACTCACCATATTTTATTTAGGTCTAATTGGATTGAGTTTGAAAGAAAACCCTGGAGTCCCAAATGAGTAGGACTCTATCCCTTGCACTACCTAAATTATCTCATGCCTTTTCTCACCACACAAAATCAGTTTGTATATGAAAAAATTAAAAAATAATCTTTTTTTTATCACCCATTAAGGATAGAAATTGGTTAATTTTGATTTGAAGTCAAATTAGTTTGAATTTCAACTTAAAATCTTATCCATATCCTTCCACATGTTGGCTACTTTTGAAGGGGTCTATTGTGTATGAGATAAGGAGGTCTTCTCAATTGATTTTTATGCTTAAGTTTCTATGATAAGTCTCACTTTAAATTAGATAAGTGTGAGAAAAAGTTAGAGTCAAATTAAAATTTCAAAGAGTTTGAATTGTAACAAACTCCATCCCTTATCCTATTTTATCTGGTTTGTGTGCAACTATAAAAAGACCATAATTTTGTGTGCCAAGAGAAGAGAGCTCTTCACCATAAAATACCATAGATAAAGAGGGTCAAAAATACTTCTTTGGGATGTGAGGATTGGGTGGGTTTCTTTCCTCTTTGGCATGAACAAAAGAGGAGACCGTTCTCCTCTTGGGTGAGAGACCTAGAACTATTCTAGGTTTTTGGATGAGGAAAAAACTAAAGAGAAGAGAGTCTTCATCTGATTTTCTCTACCATCCAACATCCTTCTTTGATTTATCTTCGACATCAAAAAAGTTCAAGATGATCGAAGAAGGAGATCAAGTCAGATCTGCCATCAGAAGCCGACTGCGTGAGCTAGCACTCCCATGAAGGGCTGATCGATCCGAGAGACTTCGTGTGGACCATCCGTAGAGGCCAGATGCTTGTGTGGCTACTTGATATCAGCAAGAGCTTCATACCATACTTATCAGTAGTGAAGATCATCAACCCATAAAAATATGATGAGTTCTAAACTCTACTGATATAATCTAAAGGTTAGATCAAATTCAGGACATCAATGTGATCGATGTAGTTTTCTATTGTATTTCAGATTTTATATGTAAATTTTTTATATCATGAATTCTTAATGATAGTTTAAATCTAATCTAAGATATGTTTAGAAGATTAAAATATTTAATCTTTTATTATTTCACTATAAAATTTTAAAAATACATGCTTTGAACTATCCATTTTTTCTTCAAATGATATCAGAGCGAGGTTTCTTATGACATGAATTATTTTCATATAATCTAATTTTAATTATTTAGCTAGATCTAAATAGTTGATTTTGAATCTGAGTAGTATAGTAATCTGATTGGATAGATCCTCATAGCCATCCGGTCATAGGAGAAATCAAAATTTCACTATCCTATTTACCTATTAGATGGAATCTCCTATGGCGTGTAGGGGTGCTGCGCAGTCTTTTCTATGATGATGAACAATAAAAAAAAAAAATTAAAATTTTATTTTAGATCTGAAATAATATATATTAGATCTAAAATTAAAATTTTGATCATTAGATGATTGATTGTAAAAATATTTTATAAAATTAAAAATTATTTTCAAACACTGAATCCGAACCCATATCAGCCCAAAACTTAATTGAGAATTAAGTAATCTAGATTTGAGAATTAAAGATCTAAGGTATTAATTTCATAACTCATGGGTTAATGGGTTAGCTCGAGTCAAGTCTATTTAATTGGATTAGACATAGGGTTAGAAATCATTGATAATGGACCATGTTAGTAATTGATCAAATCTAATTAAAAGTTAATTCTGATTGGATCAATTTTTTCTCTTGATCAATTTCAATAGTTATAGTTGGTCTAGTCTATATCTTTGATTAGACCAATATGGACTTTGATCGTAGCTCCATGATCGAATCCAAGTCTATAAGTTGATCAAATTGAAAATGACTAACCAGTTGGTGTCTAAGGTAAGTATGGCAGTTTTGATCGATGGTCATTAATTGGGAGCTACTCGCATAGATTGAGTCTATGTCGAGTTAATGGCATATCTCTTCCATCGATCTCACTTACCTGATCAACATGATGAATTATATTTTGATTAGATCAGTTAATTATTGGAGTTGACCCATGCTAACTAAGAAATCAGTATAACTGATTTAGGTGTTCCTAGTTCAACTTATCTTGAGTTCTCTTTAAAACTTGATGAAGTTAGTAGGAGGATTCATGACTAGTTGGCTAGACCAACTTATGCCTAATCTTCTTAAATCTGACTTGATGAAGTCAGTGGAAGGATTAAGATTAACTAGTCAAGTCTCATCTAATCTCTCAATTCAACTAATTAAATCATCTAAAAATTGTTAGGTCTCTAAAATGAAATAGTTATGGCGATAACTAGATCATAGCCTCCCATTAAGTTGGGTGATAATGAGTCTAATGGTTTAGATGATCATTGGAGGCGCCACACATCTGGTGCTAATCTGGCTGTCAAAATTATCATTCATAATATGTTGTTTTAGTTGTATCTTTCTGATGATGGTCAAGTTAGTCGAGCCACACTCAGGCCTGATCACTCATTTGTTAGATATACTAAATTCTGGCACGTTAATGGTTGGACCTAACCAGAACCTTCAGTGGAGGTGCCACACGCCTGCTGAAGAGGTGTCTGGGGCAAAATGGAATACTAAAAATTATTTGGTGAAACAATTGGTTAAGAACCTATCTGTGGGTACACAAGGATCGGTCGAGCCACTCTCAGGTCCATGTGCAGTCCATGTGGATTCTAATATCCACTAAGAAATTAGTGTAATTTCTTAAATTAAAGGTAGAGACTATCAATTCGAATAAAATAGTGGAAGAACCTTTAGACTAAAATTCATGTCTTTAGGCTTAATCAATTCATATACTAATTAGGTTCTGATTTTTTTTTTTACAGTTATGGCCACTACCTTGTTGCTCCGATCACTATTAAATAGTAATAAATTGATGGGATCAAATTTTGATAGCTGGTATCAAAAGCTCAAAATAGTCCTAAAGCACGAACGAATTTTGTATGTATTGACAGATTCGGCACCCGAGGAGCCAGCTCTGAATGTGCATAGCACGGTCAGAGATACTTATCAGAAATGGCTTAATGATCGAACTACGGTTTGTTGTATTATGCTGGCAGCGATGAATGATGAGTTTAGCCATCATTTTGAGAATGCTTAGCCACAGGACATGTTGCAAATGTTGAATGAGTCTTTTGGCACACCCGACGATGTTGAGAGGTACAAGACTAATTGTGCCATCTTCAATGCTCGAATGAGGGAAGGAGCATCAGTCATTGATCATGTATTGTACATGATCGAGATGATTGAGTGCCTAAGCAAGCTCGGCTTTCCTCTATATGAGCAGTTGGAGAAAGATGCTATTCTAAACTCTCTGCCCAAGTCCTACCTCTCTTTCCTTACTCATTTTCGAATGACAAAGCTAGCAGTTAACTACCACGATTTGCTGGGGTTACTGCAAAATTTTGAGAAGGATCACCAGCTCCAAAAAGAGTCGGTGAATGTTATGGGAGGGTCTTCTTCTGGAAAAAGCCAAGTCCGATCAGAGTCAGACAGAATGCTTCTACTACAAGAGGCAGGGGTACTGGAAAAAGAATGGTCCTCAATATATTACCTCTTTGGATCCGAACAGATCTAAAAAAAAGCAAGTTATTGCTGGACAAGTAATTATATGATAACACCCTGTAATTTTTTAATTTGCGATTCTACTACCTAGGTATTAGATATCGAAAGCTATTTTAATATTTGCAATTTGTTGCAGAGTCTGCAGGTCAGTAGGAGATTTGAAGAAGGCGAAAAGTTTCTTAATGTTGGAGATGGAAGATCAGTTCCAATTCTAACGTTGGGGACTATTAAGCTTGTATTCAAATCTAATGTAATTATTCTAAGTGAATGTCACTTTTGTTCTTTCTTTTTATTGAATATTATTTCGTAGGCCTTTTGGCCATGTACGATTATAAAATTTTAATAAAAAAATAATTTTAATATCATTATGAATGGTGTTAATGTGATGAATGGACAACTGAACAATGGTATTTACATATTATCACAACCTGTTAGTGTAATGTAAACATCAATGTCCTAGAATTAGTGATGTCTCTGATATCTACCTTTGGCATTGTAGATTAAGTCATGTTAACAAAAATAGAATAAACAGATTGACACAAGAGGAAATCTTTGAAATCAGTGATTGTGAATCACTTCCAACCTGTGAGTCTTATCTTCTTGAAAAAATGATCAAATCATCTTTTAGTAGAAAAGGTGAGCGAGCCAGTGAAGTTCTAAGTCTGATACATACTAATGTATGTGGACCAATGAACACTTATGCCAGAGGTGGATATTATTATTTCATTACATTTACAAACAACCTATCGAGGTATGGACACATCTACTTAATGACACATAAGTCAGAATTATTTAAAATATTCAAATAATTTTATAATGAAGCAGAGAAACAAATTGAAAAGAGTATTAAAATTTTTCGATCCGATCGAGGAGGAGAATACCTCTCTAGTGAGTTTCTGACATACTTAGAAGAAAATAAAATTCTCTCACAATACTTAGAAGAGAACACCACAGCATAATGATGTATCGAAAAGGAAAAATCAAACCCTATTAGATATGGTTCGATCCATGATGGGCTTTGCAAGTCTTCCAATTTTTTTTGGAGATACACACTCGAGTCAGCTTATTATATTTTAAATAAAGTTTCGAGTAAGTCTGTAAGTAAAACATCACATAAGATGTGGATAGGACGTAAGCCAGCACTCTCTAACCTAAGGGTTTGGGGATGTCCGGCTTATGTCAAATATTTGAAAACTGACAAGCTTGGATCTAAGTCTGACCAATATCTATTTATAGGGTATCCAAAAGAGATAAAGGGATATTACTTCTATCTTGCTGACAAATAAAAGGTGTTCGTCAGCAATAGGACTATCTTTTTAGAAAAAGAGTTTCTTGATGAAGGAACTAATGCCTCAAAGATTGAACTTGATGAAGTTCGATCGGTAGAAGAACCGACATAATCTAGCAAACCCATAGAGTCGGACTTGATTAGATCAAATTCAGAACCTATTGTAGAAACATCTTTAAGAAGATCCGATAGAGTATCACATCAACTGGATAGATACTACGATTTCTTAATCCGAGATGAAGATCCAATTGAACTCGATGAGAACAATGAGGATCCGATTACCTATATGGATGCGATGCAGAGGTCTGACTTTGATAAGTAGCGAAAGCCATGAAATCCAAAATAGAGTCTATGAAAATCAACAATGTATGGACATTGGTTGATCCACCTGAAGGGATAAAATCCATAAGGTGTAAGTGGATCTTCAAAATGAAAAGGGATGCAAATGAAAAGGTGGAGACCTATAAAGCCTGTCTGATTGCCAAGGGTTACCATCAGCATTATGGTATTGACTATGACAATATATTTTCTTCTATGACAGTGCTCAAGTCTATTCAGATTATGCTTACGATAGCAGCACATCTAGACTATAAAATCTAACAAATGAATGTGAAAACAGTCTTCCTAAATGTAGAGCTAGAAGAAGAGGTGTATATGATACAACCTGAAGGTTTTATATCCATAGATGAGTCTAAGGTGTGCAGGTTTCAAAGCTCCATTTATAAACTTAAGCAGGCATCTCGAAGTTGGAATTTGCATTTTGATAAAGTGATCAGAATGTATAGCTTCATTAAGAATGGAGAGGAACCCTGCATATACAAATGGGTTAATAACTTTGTAGTAGTATTTCTTGTTTTGTATGTCGATGACATTCTCTTAATCAAAAATGACATCCCTACATTACAGAAAATAAAAGTTTGATTATCATCACAGTTTTTCATAAAAGATTTGGGAGAAGCATCCTTCATCCTTGGGATGAAGATCTATAGAGATAGATCTAAAAGATTGCTTGAATTATCCCAATCGACGTACATTGATACTGTGCTGAAAAGGTTCAGTATGAAGAATTCCAAGAAAGGCTATCTTTTGATAGGCCAAGAAATTTTTCTCTCGAAGAGTGATTGTCCG
>NC_026003.2:72101865-72124830 GCF_000442705.2 Elaeis guineensis
GTCCAAAAAGCCAATCGTCAAGCTGTTGACGGTTGAGCAACCAAGTATTGTAATTGATTTGTTAATAAATAAAATATATTTGGCATTTCATCATAAGCTTTCATCTTCTAATGAACTCCGTTGTTATGATGAAGTCCTTAGGACTATTTAAGTTCGATAAAGAGAGGATTTATCGATTAGTCCTTAAAACTGTTCACGACCAAATGATAGGCTGTTAATAAGGACGACAGCTTCTATCGAGCATAGGTCGCTGTAGGCCATATGGGTTGGTTGTCCTCTTAACCAAGGAGTGTGGAGACACTGGTATGGCATACAGGTGAGATGTAAGGGTACATCATCATTGAACGTGACCAACTCCAGAGTATTCTGCTGTCGAGAATGTCTCTGATGGGATATAGGTATAAGTGTCCCTTAGACTGAGATCGCCTCAGTGACTTGCAAGCAACTCACTGTGCTTTGGTACTGGACTAACTGAATTTCTAATTCAGGGATGGAAGGCTTCTGGGCACAGTCAATTACTTACGAAGTCAGAGTGTGATCGAGATGGGATTGACCACTCCAAGAGTTGGAGAAGAATGAGTCACTGTATTTCAATTTAGCAAAACCTTGGCCAGGGTAATCCATCAGATGGATTTGATATTTTGAAATACAATGTAGACAACCTGATCAGAGTTGACAGTTGAACTCTGGGGTATCCTATGATCATTTTGGTCAAGGGGATGAATTATATGAAAACTATATCCGCATGGGTTCTAAGGATGTTGTTCTATACATTCGACCTATCCGGTCGTCGGGGTACCATTGCTAGATGGTCACTTTGATTGGTACAAAAATTTATTCCTGTGCTACCAGCTTAGGTTCAGACCTATGAGGTCACACACATTAGAGTTTATGATCCGATTGGATGGTTGATCCAATGATTAAGAATCGTTCTAGGGTTAAATTGATCAATACGATTGACATTTAACCCAGTGCAAGTGTTGCAGGAGGATCGATTAGCAATTCGATTGCTAATTAGCTTAATTTGATTAAGCCAATGAGCTGAGATTAAGTCTAATTAAATATGATTTAATTAGAATTGGTTTGAGCTTGATGGATCAAGTCCAATTGATTTATTGGATAAGCCAAATACAAGGAAAAACTAGTCCTAGTTCACTAGGACTTGGGTCAATCTAATTTCTAATTTGATTAGAAAATTAAATCAGATTTAAATCTAATTTAATCTGATTAAATTAGGTTCTTAATTGGGTTAAGACCTATTTTAATTGGGTTGATCTAATTTTGGTTTGATTTGATTTGAGAAACCAAATTAAAACAAGTCATAAGATAGAATCCTAGTAAGACTAGGGATTCCACCTTGCACCACATAAGCCTTCCCCACGCCCTCTCTCTCATTCAATGCCAATCTCCTCTTATTTTGTGCAACAAAAGCCCTCTCCCAGGTCTCTTCCATGTTCATAAAAGGTCTCCTCTCTTCTTTCTTACATGGAAGGTGGTTTGGATCAAATCAAAAAGGAATAAGTTTGGATTTCAAATTCTATGAGATAGAGTTTTAGAAATCCCAAAACTCTTTCAATTTTGGCATCAAATTTATCCAAATTTTTTTGAAATTTTTTGTGGCTTTTAGGGTATACATTGTGAATCCTTTGTTGGT
Source organism: Elaeis guineensis (assembly GCF_000442705.2). Lineage (NCBI taxonomy): Eukaryota > Viridiplantae > Streptophyta > Magnoliopsida > Arecales > Arecaceae > Elaeis > Elaeis guineensis. Next base: position 72,103,520 of record NC_026003.2, read on the forward strand.
GATCCATACACAAAAATAAGGAGGAGGTGCTCAAGAGTTGGGCACCCCTTATCTTGCCAAGTTTGGATAAGCCTTGACTAGGTATTTGACCTAGACAAGGACTCTCTCATATCTCTTTATATAAAATGAGTTTCTTCATAAAATTTTTGGAGAAGATAGAAATTTGAGAGACCTTTGAGCCATCCAAAAATTAGAGAGAAAGACCTTTAGGTCATGGAGATATAAAAGATACAAGTTAGGGTGTCTAGAGAGAGAAATAAGAAGAAGAAGAGGGTCTCTTCTAGGGTTGTTTGTTTTCATATATTTCCTCCCTCCATCTTGAGTTTTCTGAGAGCATCTCAGATCTAAAACTCCTTCTTCTACTTTTCATCTTTGGAAGAGTCCAAATCAAGAAGAAGGAGGCACCTGATCAACCATCAAAGAAGGATCAGTGCAGTACTAGCATACTGTGCTGATTTTCTTGAAGCAGACTTCTGATCGAGATTCGTGGGTCGTGTGGATGACTCCTAGAGGCGGACGTGTGTGCAGCTTGCAACATCATCCTCAAACCCGGATCAGCAAGGTTAGAACATCTAACTTGCAAGGTAATAGATCTAATCTATATTTAATACATACATTAGATGTAGTATAGAAACATGTTGATATGATCAACATGTAGTTCATGTTATATTTATATATTTTAATTTATAATTTAATGATATATAATAATCATGTAATAGGATCTTAGATCTAGAGATTCTCTAGTTTTAAAAAATAAATTTTGATTTATTTAAGTCTTCCGCTGTATGATCTTGAAAAAGTTTCAAGATCTAACTCTGAAACCCTAGATCTGGTTCCTGCAATTGGTATCAGAGCCTAGGTTCTTTATTACATGATTATTTATACATGCATAAATTATTTCTTAGATTAAATTTAATTTATAATCTTATTATTAAATTTGAAATTAAAATTTTAGATCCAATCACGAACTGCAAGGTTGTCCTGCTGTAAGGTTTATCCCTTACAGTGCAAAGGTTGTCCTAGTTTGTGTAGATCTATCTTTAATCATAAATTTGTTAGATATGATCTAGATTAAATTTATGATTATTAAATTTAAAAAATATTTAAATCTAAAATAAAATCTCTTTGTTAATAATTTTTGTGCAAAGAAATTGTTTAAAGTTGAAACTGTTTCAATTACATGAACCTGTTTAGATTAGATCTAAAGTAGTTTCATGTTTAATTCACTTATATCTTGATTATGAATCAAACATGCAATATGGTTGGTAGAATCATATTGTAAAATTATTTTACAAATATGAAAATTATTTTTTGAAAAGCCGAACCCAACCCTCAGCCCAAAACTTAATTAAGAATTAAGAAGTTATTTGATTAGGTTTCTAGGATTGTGAATTGAAGAACCTAAGACACAAACCATAACACATTGGGTTAATGGGTTAGTGGAAATTAGGTCTATATTGGGTTAGACCTATGGTTAGATTGAAGATGGACTTAATTAGAGAATTGACTAAATCTAATCAATTGTTGTCTTAGATTAGGTCAAGGATTCTCTAGATCAATTACAATATTGTAGTTGGTCAAGTCCATGTCTTTAACGGAACCAAATGGACTTGATTCTTGGCTAAGCGATCTAGCACGAACTGTTAGGTTGATCTAATCGAAACTAATAAAACCAGTTGGTGTCTAAGGTAAACCAGACCGGTGGTTTTTTTAATTGGGAGCCCGCTTACTTGGCCATTTCTGATGGTGTCTAAGGCAAGCTTTGGCAGACCCTCCCACTGATCGAACTTATCTGGCCTTTTGGTGAAATTATGTTTTTGATCGGGATCACTTGACTATTCGAGCTGACCAATGTCAGCTAGGTAAATCAGTGTGACTGATTTAGGTGCTCTTAGACCAGCCCTTTTAATGGTCTCCCTTAAGCTGACTTGGTGAAGCAGTGGGAGGATCATGATAAGCTGGTTCATCTGACCTCATCCTCTAAATTATTTAAATCCTTAAAATTATTAGATCCTTAAAATGATAAAGTTATGGAGATAACTGAGTCATAGCCTCCCATTAAGGTGTTTGATAATGAGTCCATTAACTCAATAATCATTGCAGACCCAAAGGTCTGGTGCTTGTTGACTAATGGAATTATCACTCATCATATGATGACTTGAAAATGTCTCTCTAATGGTGGTTAGGTGAGCCAACCAAAGTTGAGCTTAATCATTCGTTGGTTAGATACACCAAGTATGATCATGTAATGGTTGGACTATGGATCCTTACAGTGGAGGCCAAAGCCTACTGATTAGGTTTCTGGGGCAAAATTAAAATTACTAGAAATTGTTTAGAGAAACAATTGGTTATGAACTTACCCTTAGATGTAATGGGTTGGCCAACCAAAGTTGGGCTTGTGTGCAGTCTAAGTGGATTCTAGTACCCACTAAGAAATTAGGGTAATTTCTTTGAATTGGAGGTAGAGGCTACCAATTCGAATAAAATAGTGAGAGAAACCTTTTGATTAAAGTCCAAATCTTTAGATTTAATGAATCAATTACTAATTAGGTTATGGTTCTCCTTTGTGCAAATATGGCCACTTCTCTATCGCTCTGATCATTGTTGGACAATGATAAGTTGGTGGGACCCAACTTCGGTGGCTGGTACCGAAAGTTGAAGATAGTCCAGGAGCATGAACAGATCCTATATGTGATAATGGATCTACACCTGAGGAGCCAGCTGTCAATACATGTGGAACAGTCAGAGATACCTACCAGAAGTGGCTCAGTGACCGGACCACGGTGTGCTGTATCATGCTGGCTGCCATGAGCGACGAGTTCAGTCGTAGATTCGAGACAGCTCAGCCAAAGGATATGCTTCAAGTGTTGCAGGATACCTTTGGCACATCTGATGACGTCGAGAGGCACAAGACTAGTTGTGCCATCTTCAACGCCAAAATGCGGGATCGTGCCTCTGTCACTGATCATGTATTGTACATGATCGAGCTGATGGAACGATTGAGCAAGCTCAGCTTTCCCTTGCATGAGTAGCTTGGGAAATATGCAATACTGAACTTGCTGCCCAAGTCTTATCTCCCATTCCTCACTCATTATAGAATGACAAAGCCTGAAGAGAACTACCACGGGTTACTGGGTTGCTTCAGAACTTTAAGAAGGATCACCAACTTCACAAGGAGTCGGTGAACTTAGTGGAGGTTCGTCTTCTGGTTCTCGACCTTTTAAGAAAGGGAAGAAGAACAAGAAAAAGAAAGTCAAGAAGGTGCAAGTTCAGGCTGGGACATCTGTGCAGAGCCAGACCAAAAAGATCAAGCCTGATAAGAGTCTATTCTACTGGCAAGCACCCTAGATTAGATAGTGTGTCAGATATCTACTTATGGCACTGTAGGCTAGGTCATATAAACAAGAACAGAATAAACAGGTTGACTCAAGAGGGAATCCTCGAAGTCAGTGATTGTGAATCACTTCCAACCTGTGAGTCCTGTCTTCTTGGTAAAATGACCAAGTCATCTTTTACTGGAAAAGGTGAAAGAGCTACTGAGCTCTTGGGCCTAGTACATACTGATGTATGCGGGCCCATGAGCACCAGTACTAAAGGTGGATATTTCTACTTCATAACTTTCACAGATGACCTATCCCGATATGGATATGTATATCTGATGAAACATAAGTCGAATTCATTTGAAATGTTCAAACGATTTCGAAGTAAAGTAGAAAAATAAATTGGAAAGAGTATTAAAACTCTTCGATCTGATCGAGGAGGAGAATACCTTTCCAGTGAGTTTCTCACATATCTAGGAGAGAATGAGATTCTCTCCCAATGGACTCCTCCAGGAACACCACAGCATAATGGTGTGTCTGAAAGGAGGAATCGGACTCTGTTAGACATGGTCCGATCCATGATGGGTTTTGCTAGCTTGCCGATATCCTTCTGGGGATATGCACTCGAATCGGTCTGTTATCTGTTAATAGGGTTCCAAGTAAGTCTGTAATTAAGACTCCATATGAGATATGGACGGGATGTAAGCCAGCACTTTCACACCTTAGGGTCTGGGGGTGCCCGGTCTATGTCAAACGATTAGTCACAGACAAACTTGGACCTAGGTCTGACAAATGCTCATTCATAGGGTACCCCAAAGAGACAAAAGGATATTTTTTCTACCATGCTGATGAACAAAAGGTGTTCGTCAGCCTTAAGGCAATCTTTTTAGAAAAAGAGTTCCTTAGTGAAGGAATCATTGCCTCTAAGGTTGAACTTGATGAAGTTCAACAGGTAGAAGGACCGACACCAATAGCTGAACCTGAGTCGGATATGATTAGATCAGATCCGGAGCCTAATATACCTGCACCATTAAGACGATCCGATAGAGTACCGCATCAATCGGACAGATCTATGATTTTTTGGTCCGGGATGGTGATCCCATCGAACTTGATGAGAATAATGTGGATCCGATCACCTATATGGATGCAATGCACAGACCTGATTCCAAGAAATGGCTTGAAGCCATGAAATCCGAAATGGAGTCCATGAAGGTCAATGATGTATGGACATTGGTTGACCCACCTGAAGGGGTTAAACCCATTGGGTGTAAATGGGTCTTCAAAAGGAAGAGGGGTGCAAACAGAAAGGTGGAGACCTATAAAGCTCATCTGGTCGCCAAGGGGTATCGTCAACATTATGTTATTGACTATGATGAGATATTTTCCCCTGTGGCAATGCTCAAATCCATTCGGATAATGCTTGCAATAGCTGCCCATCTGAATTATGAGATCTGACAGATGGATGTAAAGACAGCTTTCTTGAATGGAGAGCTGACCAAAGAGGTGTATATGATACAACCTGAGGGGTTTACATCCACAGATGAGTCCAAGGTGTGCAAGCTTCAGAGATCTATTTATGGATTGAAGCAAGCTTCTCGAAGTTGGAACATGCATTTTGATAAGGTGATCAAAATGTATGGCTTCATTAAGAATGGAGAAGAGCCCTGCATCTATAAATGGGTAAATGGTCCAGTTGTGGTATTTCTTATCTTGTATGTGGATGATATTCTCTTAATCGGGAATGTCATCCCCGCACTACAAGGAATAAAAATTTGGTTGTCATCACAGTTCTCCATGAAGGACTTGGGTGAAGCATCCTACATCCTAGGGATGAAGATCTATAGGGATAGATCTAAAAGGATGCTTGGGTTATCCCAGTCCATGTACATAAGATACTGTGCTGAAGAGATTCAGCATGGAGAATTTCAAGAAGGGCTATCTACCGATAGGCCAAGAAATTTCTCTCTCTAAGAAGGATTGTCCGACAACTCCTGAAGAGAGAGAGCGTATGAGTAGAGTCCCATATGCTTCAGCCGTGGGATCTATCATGTATGCCATGACATGTACAAGACCAGATGTGGCATACTCACTAGAAGTAGTGAGTAGATACCAATCTGATCCTAGAGAAAATCACTGGAAAGTGGTTAAAGCCATCCTTAAGTATTTGAGAAATACTAAGGACCAATGGTTGGTTTATGATGAGTCAGATCTGAAACTTGTGGGGTTCACAGACTCTAGCTTTCAATCTAACCATGATGACAGCAGGAACGTGTCGGGTTATATCTTTACTCTGAATGGTGGAGCCATCTGCTGGAAGAGTTTCAAGCAACATACTGTGGCAGACTCTGTTTGTAAAGTGGAGTACATCGCAGTATCGGATGCTGCGAAGGAAGCTGTATGGCTGAGAAAATTTATCAACGAGCTCGGAGTAGCACCCTCCCTTGATGGTCCGGTCCTGATCTACTACGACAGCATTGGTGCCATAGCTTAGGCGAAGGAACCCAAAGCACATCAATGGATGAAGCACATCTTGCGCCGCTTCCACCTGGTCTGAGAGATCATGGATCGAGGTGACGTCGACCTTCAGAAGATCGACGGAAAGGAGAACCTGGCCGACCCCTTCACTAAAGCCCTGGCGATAAAGGAGCTCGACAACCACAAGTCAAAGATGGATATTAGATACTGTGCCGAGTGACTTTAGAACAAGTGGGAGTTGTTGAAAAATGTGTCCCAAAAAGCCAATCGTCAAGCTGTTGACGGTTGAGCAACCAAGTATTGTAATTGATTTGTTAATAAATAAAATATATTTGGCATCTTCATCATAAGCTTTCATCTTCTAATGAACTCCATTATTATGATAAAGTCCTTAGGACTATTTAAGTTTGATAAAGAGAGGATTTATCGATTAGTCCTTAAAACTGTTCATGACCAAATGATAAGCTGTTAATAGGGACGACAGCTTCTATCGAGCATAGGTCGCTGTAGGCCATATGGGTTGGTTGTCCTCTTAACCAAGGAGTGTGGAGACACTGGTATGGCATACAGGTAAGATGTAAGGGTACATCATCATTGAACATGACCAACTCCAGAGTATTCTGCTGTCGAGAATATCTCTGATGGGATATTAGTATAAGTATCCCTTAGACCTGAGATCACCTCAGTGACTTGCAAGCAACTCACTGTGCTTTGGTACTGGACTAATTGAATTTCTAATTCAGGGATGGAAGGCTTCTGGGCACAGTCAAGTACTTGCGAAGTCAGAGTGTGATCGAGATGGGATTGACCACTCCAAGAGTTGGAGAAGAATGAGTCGCTGTATTTCAATTTAGCAAAACCTTGGCCAGGGTAATCCATCAGATGGATTTGATATTTTGAAATACAATGTGGACAACCTGATCAGAGTTGATAGTTGAACTCTGGGGTGTCCTATGATCATTTTGGTCAAGGGGATGAATTATATGAAAACTATATCCGCATGGGTTCTAAGGATGTTGTTCTACACATTCGACCTATCCGATCGTCGGGTACCATTGCTAGATGATCACTTCGATTGGTACAAAAATTTATTTCTGTGCTATCGACTTAGGTTCGGACCTATGAGGTCACACACATTAGAGTTCATGATCCGATCATATGGTTGATCAATGATTAAGAATCGTTCTAGGGTTAAATGATCAATACGATTGACATTTAACCTGGTGCAAGTATTGTAGGAGGATCGATTAGCAATTTGATTGCTAATTGGCTTAATTTGATTAAGCCAATGGGCTGAGATTAAGTCTAATTAAATATGATTTAATAAAATTTAGTTTGGGCTTGATTGGATCAAGTCCAATTGGTTTATTGGATAAGCCAAGTGCAAGGAAAAACTAGTCCTAGTTCAACTAGGACTTGGGTCAATCTAATTTCTAATTTGATTAGAAAATTAAATCAGATTTAAATCTAATTTAATCTGATTAAATTAGGTTTTTAATTGGGTTAAGACCTATTTTAATTGGGTTGATCTAATTTTGGTTTGATTTGGTTTGAGAAACCAAATTAAAACAAGTCATAAGATAGAATCCTAGTAAGACTAGGATTCCACCTTGCACCACATAAGCCTTCCCCACGCCCTCTCTCTCATTCAACGCCAATCTCCTCTTATTTTGTGTGACAAAAGTCCTCTCCCAGGTCTCTCCCATATTTACAAAAGGTCTCCTCTCTTCTTTCTTACATGAAAGGTGGTTTGGATCAAATCAAAAAGGAATAAGTTTGGATTTCGAATTCTATGAGATAGAGTTTTAGAAATCCAAAACTCTTTCAATTTTGCACCGAATTTATCCAAATTTTTTTTAAAATTTTCATGACTTTTAGGGTATACATTGTGCATCTTTTTCTGATAATCCATATACAAAAATAAGGAAGAGGTGCTCAAGAGTTGGGCGCCCCTTATCTTGCCATGTTTGGATAAGCCTTGACTAGGTATTTGACCTAGACAAGGATTCTATCATATCTCTCTATATAAAATATGTTTCTTCATAAAATTTTCAGAGAAAATAGAGATATGAGAGACCTTTGAGCCATCCAAAAATCAAAGAGAAAGACCTTTGGGTCGTGGAGATATAAAAGACACAAGTTAGGATATCTAGAGAGAGAAACGAGAAGAAGAAGAGGGTCTTCTTCTAGGGTTGTTTGTTTTCATATCTTTCCTCCCTCCATCTTGAGTTTTCTGAGAGCATCTCAGATTTGAAACTCCTCCTTATACTTTTCATCTTTGGAAGAGTCCAAATCAAGAAGAAGGAGGTACCTGATCAACCATCAAAGAAGGATCAGCGCAGTACTAGCATACTGTGCTGATTTCCTGAAGCAGGACTTCTGATCGAGATTCGTGGGCTCGTGTGGATGACTCCTAGAGGCCGGACATGTGTGTGGCTTGCAACATCATTCTCAAGCCCGGATCAGTGAGGTTAGAATGTCTAACTTGCAAGGTAATAGATCTGATCTATTGTTTAATACATACATTAGATGTAGTATAGAAACATGTTGATATGATCAACATGTAGTTCATGTTATATTTATATATTTTAATTTCTAATTTAATACTATATAATAATCATGTAATAAGATCTTAGATCTAGGAATTCTCTGATTTTAGAAAATAAATTTTGATTTATTTAAGTCTTCCGCTGTATGATCTTGAAAAAGTTTCAAGATCTAACTCTGAAACCCTAGATCTGGTTCCTACATCCAGATCCAAGTGTAGTTCGGCCAATCTGAGCATTGATCTATCTGAAGGTACATCATGATGGTCATATGATGATTGATAATTTCAATACATAATAGACACCAGGCATGTGGCACCTTCAATGCCTATTTGGAATATTAGACTCATTATCACGCACCTTAATAGAAGGCAATGACCAAGTTATCTCATAACTTTATCACTTTATGGACCTAATAATTTAGAAGATTTGATTTCATTGATCTGAGAATAAGAGAAGAAGTCGATCTGTAAGTTGCAAATCCTGTCACTGACTTCACCAAGTCATATAAAGGATTATATACAAACTAATCTAAAGACACCTAAATCAGTCATACTGATTCACCTTAATGGCATGGGTCTACATGAATCGATGAGTGATCTAATCAAAATATAATCTACCATATTGGCCAGATAAGTGAGATCAATGAGAGAGATATGCCCTTAACTCACCGTAGATGCATCTAGATGAATAACTCTCAATTAAAAATCACTTGATCGAATCTGCCAAACTTATCTTAGATACCAGCTGGTTAATTAGTTTCGATTTGATTCATCAGAAGATTCGGGCTCAACCATAGAGCCATGATCATGGTCTATTTATTAGGGTCAAACACATGGATTTAATCAAACTACAACTATTGAAATTGATTTAGAGAAATACTGATCTGATCTAATTCAACACTTGATTAGATTTAATCAATCTTTCTACATGATCTATATGTGTTTCTAACCCTACTAACCCATTAGAAGGACTAAATTCATGCTAACCCTTTGTCTATCATTTTATGTAGTATCTTAATGATCTTCAATTCTTAAATCTAGATTATTTAAAACTTAATTTATAATTAAGTATGTGAAATGTGTGTTTCAGTCTGTAGAACTATTCCACAAGGGTTTCAAACAAAGCATACCATATATTTCAACACATAAAAATAATTTTTTATAATATATTTAATAATTAAATATGCATAGGTATGATCTAAACTTCATACATACATCTCATGCACTATGACAACTTTTAAATCTATACCGATTACATCATATGTAACATACAATTCAGATATAAAATAATCTAAATTTTATCCTATTGTAATGAATCATAAATTATTTTAGATCTAATCTAAATATATTTATAATCAAAATAATATAAAAAAATTTGTTCATTTTTTTTCTTCATAAAATCGGATCACAATGACACCCCTACACGTCATAAGAGAACCCATCGAATAGACAAAAGAGAGATTAATCTCTTCAATCTCTTATGATTGGACGGTCTGATGATCTCATCAATCTAAGTACTAGGCTACTAAGATCTAAAATCTAATGTTATATATAATTACATCAATATATAATTATTGACAAAACTATTTTATGTCATGAACATATCTTTGATCTTATCAATTATTTTTTTCATCTAATCCAATTAGATTTGATGTATCATATACATTATATCAGATCTGAAATATATCTGATTATAAAACATCAATTTTAGATTTGATATCATATAAAAAATTAGTTAGATGCAAATATGAATGCATAAAGAATAAATTCTTGATAAAATCTATTTTCATGCAGTGCTGAATTTTGATAGGATTCAGATCTAGATATGCATCAAAATGGATCCAATTTAGATCTAAAATAAACTCTATTTTATAAAAAAATAATAATATTAAAATTTTATTAAAATAAATTTAAAATAAATTTTAATTCATATTGTTATTCTATCAAAAATTCAGCAACAATAGAATTCTGTTATAACAAACTCATAACAACCTCAATCAACTATTGATTAGGCACCTCTAATCTGATCAAAATTAGATCAAAAATTTTATATAAATAGATTTAAACTAAGTTTAATCTTTTACAAAAAAATTTAATTATATCTTATATAATTAATTTCAAAAAATTTTATTATGCATGCATATATTTCAGGCCTGCTCTGATACCAATTGAAGGGAAGGAAAATAGTTTCTTTTCATAAGGCTCGGGTTGCATCTAAAAATTTTTTTATTCTTTTATATTATTAAAGATCAAATTCTTACCTGAATTATATTAGAACTAAAGATCAAATTTTAAATTATCTGATATAAATCTTCATGGAGGTCTGGATGTGCAGACCCTCTACTTCGCATGCACGTTAGATGCCGCAAGAAAGTAGGATGAACTCCAATTCAATTGCCTTCGCAACTCAATCAAATGAGAAAAGAGATATGCTAGTGTGACACCTTAAACTAGTAGGTAGGATGTTCAAGATGGATCCATGCCCAAGGAAGAGGGGCGGCAACAAGAGGAGAGGACATGGGGGAAGATGGGACCTTTCATCTTCTCATACCTCTCTCTCTCTTTCTCTCTTCTCTCAATCTAATTTTTTTCTATGCATCTATAGGTAGAGATCCTCTTTATTTATAGATGATTCCCATGACCCAATAAGTGTGGGAGTTCTAACTCAAATCTGATTTGAATCAGTCCAATACTCATAAAAGAAGGATTCCTACATAAGATAGAATTACCATCACATATGACAATCAATTTGCACCCACTCCCTCACCCACATGGGACATCCCAAATGAGCAAAGCTCCAAGTGTTGGTCAGCCCATAATAGAGAAAAATCTCAGTGCAAGTGAAAATACTCATATCTCGTCAAAATGGATCTAATTTGAATCTAATTTGAAGCTAGATCGAAATAATTTTGAAAGGCTGTTAATCTCAAACTTTTTAGAACTTTTATACCAAGTCTAACTTAGATTTTAGATTCAATTAAGACTAATTAATTTAGATTTAATTTAAAATTAACAGTACTTAAATTCAATCTTTCATATGCTCTATGGATCATAGATCTCAAACTGTTCATCTCCGAGATCGAATCTGAACCTCATGTGTAGTGCTAGCTAGACATAGTCAACTCTTCAATCTTATTTGACCCATAACTTAATTCTCAATCAAGTTATATTATATGTTCAATCAAGTCAAGTACTTCTAAAATGGATATATAAACATAGGTCAAATTCTTCCTACTTTGTCTGACTTGTGTGCATGACTCCATAGGTTCAAACACTAAGCTGGTAGCACAAGAACCAATTTCTACACTAATCAAGATACCATCTAGCAATGATTCTCGATAACCAAATAGATTGAATTATCAAAAAAAAATATTTCAAAATCCATACACATGGTTATCGCATAATTCATCCTTTTGATCCTGAATGCTCTAGGATGGTCTCAGGTTAACTGTCAACCAAGATTTCTTCATCCGCATTGTATTTCAACCTTTCATATCCATCTTATGGATTACTCTGGTCAAGGCTTTGCTAAATTGAAATACATCGATACATCAACTCTAATAATCTGGAGTGGTCAATCTCATCTTGATTCGCAAGTACGTAACTATACGAATTATTAGGTGTCTAAAGATTTGGATCAATTGAATTAAGGGTGTAAGTCTTTAATTAATTTTCTTGATAGTTTTTATTGGGGCCCACTTGATTTGATCAAGTTGGGCATGTCCCATCTTTAGAAGGCATGTGGATCCTTATTGTGGAATCCCTTGGGTGCAAAAGAGGGTGTGATTTAATGGGTGCAAGGGCTCCAAGAGTTAGCGCCTAATAGATTTCCTAAAGCAAGTTGAATAACTTAAGTTATAAAGATTCCCAATACAAATAGGACTTGTATTATGAGATTGAATAGGATTCAATCCTTATGTCTATTTAAATGGGCCTTCCTTAAGGTCCCTAGAAATCCAAACCAGCAACCCACATGCCCTATAGGAGTGCCCCACGCCTTCTCTTCTCCTCCTTTTCTCTTCTCCCTTGGGCGTACAAACACCCCACCTCTAGGACGTCCCATCTTCTTCTATGCCCAAGGCTATTAGGCAACTCTTTTTTGCTGGTTTCCAGCATATAGTAGCAGCATAAACCAAAAGAAGAAAAGTAAGAGAAGAAGAAGATCAAGAAAAGAATCAAAGAGTTGGTCGTGATCCAGACTTCGTTCAGATTTGCAGATTGAATTTTCTTAGAGAAAAAAATTCAATTTGAAAATGACTATTCCAGGCTGATCTCCAGTGGATACCCGTAGAGGTCGAGCACTTGCATAGCTAAGAGAGATCTTCTTTCCTTTCAGATCCAGATTTGAAGAAAAAAATTATGAAACAGATATGTGATTCAATCATATGTTGAATTTCAGCATATATATAATTTCAGCATATGAATTAGATTCTTATGGTTTATGTTTTATGCATACATGATATAGATTAAAAGTATTTTAATCTACTATTCTATTGTGGTGTTTAGAAAAAAATTTTTTGAAACACAGATATATGCCTCGACATGAAAATTTCAACATAGGTATGATCTAAACTTCATACATATATCTCATGCATCATGATAACTTTTATGTCAATACCGATTACATCTTATGTAACATACCATTCAGAATTAAAATAATTTTATATCTAAATTTTATCTTATTGTAATATATCATAAATTATTTTAGATTTAATCTAAATATATTTATGATCAAAATAATTTATAAGAATTGTTTCACTTTTTTCTTCATAAAACCAGATAACAATGACACCCCTACACGTCATAAGAGAACCCATTGAATAGGTAAAAGAGAGATTAATCTCTTTAATCTCCTATGACTGAATGATCTGGTAATCTCATCAATCCGAGTACTAAACTACTAAGATCTAAAATCTAATTTCATATGTAATCACATCAACATACAATTATTGATAAAATTATTTTATGTCATGAACTTGTCCTTGATCTTATCAATTATGTTCTTTATCTAATCTAATTAGATTTGATACATTATATACATCATATCATATCTGAAATATATCTTATACTAATTATAAAATATTAATTTCAGATTTAATATCATATAAAAAATTAATTAGATACAAATATGAATACATAAGGAATAAATTTTTGGTAAAATCTGTTTTCGTGTAGTGCTAAATTCTGATAAGATTCAGATCTAAATATCCATTGAAATGGATCTAATTTAGATCTAAAATAAATTTTATTCCATAAGAAAAACAATAATATTAAAATTTTATTAAAATAAATTTAAAATAAATTTTAATTCACATAATTATTCCATCAAAAATTCAACAACAGTAGAATTTTGTTATAACAATCTCAATCAACCATTGATTAGGCATATCTAATCCAATCAAAATCAGATCAGAAGTTTTATATAAATATATTTAAATCAAATTTAATATATAACAAAAAACTCAATTACATACAATATGTAATTATTTTAAAAAATTCATATATGTATGCATGTATTTCAGCCCTACTTTGATACCAATTGAAGAGAAGGAAAACTGTTTCTCTTCGGATAGCCCAGGTTGCATCAAAATTTTTTTATTAATCTACATGATTAAGGATCAAATCTTTACCTGATTAGAAGCAGAACCAGAGATCAAATCTCAAAAAATTTGAAACAATCCTTTAGGGAGGCTTGGATGTGCAGATCCTCTACTTCGCATACACGTCAGACGCCATAGGAAAGTGGGATGAACTCCGATCAAATCACCTTCATAATCCAATCAAATGAGAGAGGAGAGGTGCTGGTGTGACACCTCACACCAGCAAGGGGGATGCCCAATATGGATCTCATAGCAAGGAGAAAGGGGGTGGCTACTAAGGAGATGCCAAGAGAGGAAGGATGGGCTTCCTCTTCTCACGCCTCTCTCTCTCTCTCTCTTTCTCTTTTCTCTCAATCTGATTTGATTGGTATGCATCCATAGATAGAGATCCTCTCTATTTATAGATGAATCTTATGAACCAATAAGTATAAGACTCCTAACTCAAATATGCTTTGAATTAGTCCAATACTCATTAAAGAAGGACTCCTACATGAGATAGTATTGCCATCACATATGACAATCAAATTGCACCCAATCCCTCACCCACATGGGATGCCCACAGTGAGGAAGCTTTCAGATGTTGATCAACCCATAAGAGAGAGAATTCTTAGTGTAGGTAGGATTTATCATATCTCATCCAAAATAGATCCGCTTTAAATCCAATTCGAAGCTGGTTCAAAATAATTTCAAAAAATTATCAATCCCAAATTTTTTAAAACTTTTGTACCAAGTCTAACTTAAAATTTTGGATCAATTAAGTTTAATTAATTTAGATCTAATCTAAAATTAATTAGCACTTAAATTCAATCTCTCATATGCTCTATGGATCATAGATCAGAAACTATTCATCCTTGAGATCGAACCTGAACCTTATGTGTAGTGCTAGCTAGACATAGTCAACTCTTCAATCCCGTTTAATCCATAACTTAATTCTCAATCAAGTTAACTTATATGTTCAATCAAATCAAGTATTTTCAAATTGAACATATAAACATAGATCAATTTTTTTCTACTTTATCTGACTTATGTGTGTGACTCCATAGATTCAAACACTAAGTCGATAGCACAGGAACCAATTCCTGCACTAATCGAGATACCATCTAGCAATGATTTTCGATATCCAAATAGATTGAATTATCATAAAAAAATATTTTAGAATTCACACACATGGTTACCGCATAATTCATTCTTTTGATCCTGAATGCTCTAGGATGGTCTCAGGTTAACTGTCAACTGAGATTGCTTCATCTACATTATATTTCATCCTTTCAAATCTATCTCATGGATTATCATGGCTAAGATTTTACTAAATTGAAATACAACGATACATCAACTTCAATATTCTGGAGGGGTCAATTTCATCTTGATCCACACACAAACTTCGTAAGTACTTGACTGCACCCAGTAGCCTTCCATCACTACATTAAAAATTCAGATAGTCCGATACCAAAGCACAGTGAGTTACTTACAAGTCATTATGGTGATCTCAGGTCTGAAGGATACTTATACCCATATGCTTCATGAGCAGCTTTCGATAGCAAAATACTCAGCAGGTGAGTCACCTATTCAGTGATGATATATTCCTACATCTCACTTATATGCCATACCACTGTCACCACACTCCTTGATTAAGAGAATAACCAATTCATATGGTACACAATGACCTCCACTCGATAAACGTCACCATCCTATAATGATGTATCATTTGATCGCGAATATGTTTAAGAACTATACAATAAATCCTCTCTTTATCACATACTAACATAGTTCTAAAGACTTCATCACAACACAGGAGTTCAAAGAAGATGTAACTTTGTGATGAAAATATCAGAATATTTTTTATTTATTAATTAATAATTATATACAAAAAGAAACTCAATCATCACATGATTAGTTTTAGAACATAATTTTCAACTGGTGCTATCAGGATACCTCAGATTAGGATAACTCGGGTCAGGATACCTTGGATCAGGAAACCTTAGATCAGGTGCTATTATCGTGGTTGCCAACCCAAATACCAAGCTAAAGTACATAGGACTGAACTATTTACATCCAATCTGACATGCGGCCCATCTGGCACATGATCTTCCTTCATTACCTCAGTTAGCCAATTTCTGATTGCTATGACATTTGTGTCACTTCTTTTGTTTGCTTTACTTTCAAGCCAAAGAAGTAGGTCATAAGCCTCATGTCCATCATCTCAAATTCTTGAATCATAGTTAGTTTGAATTCCTCGAATATTTGTGGATTATTTTTTGTAAAAATAAGATCATCCACATACAAAGCAACAAACAAAATATCTCTATTTTTTACTTTTACATATAAGGTATGCTCATAAGGACATTGCATAAAATCATTAACCTTAAAGTAACCATCAATGTGAGTATTCAAAGCTCTTGGAGCTTGTTTCAAGCCATATAATGCCTTCTTTAATTTCAAGACTTTTCCTTCATACCCTTTCTTCACATAACCCATAGGTTGCTCCACATAAACTTTCTCATCAAGAAATCCATTCAAAAAAACTGATTCGACATCCATTTGACATATTTGCCATTGATTTTGAGCAGCAATAGAAAATAGCAATCTAATAGTCTCCATATGATCAATGGATGCAAATACCTTATCATAGTCGATGCTGGCTTGTTGCTTGTATTCTTAGGCCACCAATCTTGCTTTGTATTTTTCTATTTCCCCTTGAGCATTCTTCTTAATTTTGTAAACCCACTTCACACCAATGGGTTCATATCCTTTAGGAAGATTGACATACTCCCATGTGTCATTCTTTTCTATGACTTTGATCTCCTCATCCATAGCTTTCCTCCATCTTTCATTCTCTTTTGCTTCTTCATAAGAAATAGTTTCTTGATTAGCAAGTAGAGAAATAAGATTAAGCTCATCCGCTACCTCATAGAGCTCTTTAATAGATCTTATCTTTTGTATTCTTGGACAAACTTTCTTGGAGGGTGAAGTTGTTAATGTTATAGGAGGTGATGGTGGCGGGGTGATCTTCTCTTGCTCTTCTTCTTCTTCATGAATATACATTTCTTTATTTTCTTCCTAATTCCAAGCTCCTTCTTCATGGAACTCCACATCTTAGCTTATAATTAGCTTCTTGGTTGTTGGATCTAGAAGCTTGTAAGCTTTTGATCTTGCATCATAGCCAATAAAAACATATTTGGCACTTTTATCATCTAACTTCATCCTCCTTTGACCTGGTACATGCGCATGGGCAAGACAGTTGAAGACTTTCAAGTGTAAAACATTTGGCATCCTACCTCTCCATGCTTCTTGTGGAGTCATATCTTTCAAGCTCTTTCTTGGACAACTATTGAGTAAATAGATAGCGCAATCCATGGCTTCTACCAAAAACTCCTTAGGTAGAATTTTACTCTTCAACATGCTGTGGACCATATCAAGAATAGTCTGCTTTTTTCTCTCAACCATGCCATTTTTTTTAGGTGAATATGGTGCCATCAATAGCCGCCGAATGCCATGCTCACCATAATAATTTTCAAAGGCTTCAAATGTGAATTCTCCATCATTTTGGGGTCATACTCAAAAGAAGTTTCTGACTGATCAAGTGGTTGATCAATGATTAAGAATTGTTCAAGGGTATAATCATCAAATCGATTGATAGTTAATCTTATACAAAAGTTTCAAAAAATTAATTTGCTAAGGGTTAGTAAATTATTGAAGAATTAATTAGCAATTAGATTATTGATTAACTCAATTTGATTGAGCAATGAGGTCTGGATCAAATCTAATTGAATCTGATTCAATTAGGTTTGATCCGATTATGTTATGAGATGATCTAATCGCTAAGGAAGAGTTGTTTCTGATTTGATTAGGATATAGATTCAATTAATTTTTAATTAGATTAAAATTTAATTGAGTGAATTAAGAACCTAATAGGATTAGGTTTGATCTACTTTTGGGTCTTACCAAAATTGATTTTGGATTGGAACAAAACTAGATCACCTAGAGTCCCAATCGACTGGGACTCTCTCCCTTACGCCTACCCACCTTTGTACCACCCATAAGAAAGCACCTCCCTTGTTTTATCATACAATTTTCTCACACCAAAAGAGGCTTCTACCCTCCTATCTAACTCCAAAGATGGGAGGAAATTTGGTTTGAATGGCAAGTTCAAATGTGATTTGAAAATGATTTCCTTTTAGGGATGAGGTTTGACCTCATCCAAACTCTTTGGATGCCGCCAATGTTTCTCTCATGTAAATCAGATTTGTGATATGTTTTCCATGTAAAAGAAAGAGATGTCACCCCTTCTCAATGCCTGAGTGAATAAGGATAAGATCTGGTTGATTTCAAATTGGATTTGAATTCAAACTTCATCCTTATCTTGGTTAAAGATCAAATTTGATTTGAACTAATCCACTCCCCACCACCTCCCTTGAGTAGGATTTATTTTGTGCAACAAAATAAGTGGGGTGTGCATTGAGAAACCTAGGGAAGATTTTTGCCATGGAGAATTATTGAGAGAAAATAAGAGGGGGTGTGAGATATGGGTTGTCGGCCTTGTTAGCATAAAACCCTAAGTTTTGGATCTAGGGTTTAGGAAGAGAGAAAAGAGAGAAAACCATTTTTCCTCTATCGATTTCTTCCACCACCTTACCTCCTCCTAAACCTCCTTCTCATCTTCTAGAAATGTTCAAGAGATTAGAAGAAAAGATCAAGATCAGCCAGCAAGATGGTCTTCGTGCGAGCTAGTACTTTCGAGGAGGCTGATCAAATCACCGCTTCAAGTGGATGTCCTATAGAGGTCAGACATCCTGTGTGGCTGCAAGTAACCAAAAAGATTATTTATCATAGTTTATCAGTAGCGATGATCATCGATCCATGCTCAGGTACGGAGTTATGGACTCTGTAGGATAGTAGATCTAATCTACTATCGAATAGATGTGATCTATTGTCTACATCCATGCATGCTGTTTTATTTTCAAATTTTATATATCATATATCATGTCATAGATCCTAGAGTAAGTTAAATTAATGATTAGATCATGTAAATATTAGATTAATATGATTAATCTAGTTACATTTCATTGTGATTTATTTTAAAAAATTTTAAAATACATGTACAAAATTGTTTATAGTTTTCTTCATTGGTATCAGAGCCTAGATTCATTATGACATGACATATACACATATTAGATCTAAAATTTAATTTTATTTAGATCTGATATTTGATATCTTAGATTTAAATTTAATTATTGATTGATCATACAAACTAAAATAAGGTTATCCTGCTATAAGATTTATCTCTTACAGTGAAAAGGCTATCCTAGTTTGTGCTGATCTCTAATAAAATCTGATTTTATTTGATGCATGTGATATTTTTGATCTAATTTAAATATGATCTAATATTGAAACCAAATCTGATATGATTTAGATTTGATCTAAATTTTTTCATATGTGATATGATTAGATTAGATACCTAGTAGCCAAGTAATCGGATTGAACATTCATGGCTATCCGATCATAGGAGATAGTAGAATTTTATGACCCTCTCCTTCCATTCTATGGAGATCTCTTATGATGTGTACGGGTACTGTTTGTTCATGAAGATGAACCATAAAAAGAAAAAAAATTATTTTTCTGCAAAATTTTAGAATTGAATCTCTAGGATTGTGTATGTGGTATAAGTTGTATGAAAAATAGTGACATCTAATTTTAGTGATTAAAATTATTTTAATCATAAAAAATAAAATCTAAAATTATAAATAAGTTTAGATAAGATCTAAAATTGATTTATTATTGATTTTATTTTTATTTATATAAAATTATTTAGATCTAAAAATTATTGAAAGTGTTGTTGTTTTTGCCTACTGAGTCGACTCGATTTTGATTTGAGTCGACTCAGTGCCCTGATTGGTCGGCTCAATTTTTTATTGAACCGACTCAATTTACACAAACAGAAAGTAAATGTTACTATTTATCTTGATGAGCCGACTAAGTTCAGAACTTAGTCGACCCACTATTATGAGCTGGCTCAGTCCAGGGGTGGGCCGACTCAATTTTTAAAACTAAATATTTATGCATAAAATCAATATAAAGGAGTTTACAAATGGAATGATTTCAATTAACAATCTTAATCCATGTTAATGCCATACTTAATTGAGAATTAACAAATAAATCCTTAGATCTAGAATTATGAATTTAAGATCTAATGATATAGCATAAAATATGGGGGCATAGGTTAGCTCAAATCAGATCTTTTTAATTGGGTTAGATCTAAGGCTAGAATCAAAGATTTAATAGATTAGAAAGAGTAGTTGATCAAATCTAACCAAAAATTGATTTAGATTAGGTCAAGCACATTATAGATCAAATACGATAGTTGTTGTTGGTCAAGTCCATGTCTTTGATTAGACCAAATAGATTTCAAATGTGGCTCTGTGATCGAGCTTGAGTCATTAGGTTGATCAAATTGAAACTAATTAACTAGTTGGTGTTTAAGATAAGTTTGGCAGTCATGATCGATGATCATTAATTAGGAGCTACTCACCTAGATTAAGTCAATGACGAGTTAATGATATATTCCTCCTACCGATCTCACTTACCTGACTAACATAGTAAATTATATTTTGATTAGATCGCTAAGTGATTCGAGTTAATCCATGTCACTAAGACTGATCAATATGACTGATCTAGATACCAATCGACTAGCTTGTCATTAGTCCTTTAAATGACTTGATGAAGTCAATGAGAGGATTTATGACTTACCAATTGGACCAGCCTGTCTCTATTCCTTTTCAATGACTTAGTGAAGTCAGTTAGAGGATTATTAGCTGTTGGTTAATCTATTCTCTTAAAATGTATTAACCAAATTTTTTAAAATTATTAGGTCTCTAAAAATGAAATAGTTATAGTGATAACTAGATTATTGCCTTCCATTAAGTTAGATGGTAATGGGTCCAACCATTTGGATGATCATTAGATAGCGCCACATGCTTGGTGCTCATCTAACTATTGAAATTATAATTTATAATATGATAATTTAGTTGTATCTTTCTAATCGGTGGTCAAATTAGCCAAGCCACACTCAGGCCTGATCATTCGTTAGTCTGATGCGTTAAATTTTATCATGTTAATGGTTGGATTTGATCAACACATTCAGTAGAGGCCAAAGCCTACTGAAATATAATCTGGGGAGAAATGAAATACTAAAAATTATTTAAAAAAATAATTGATGATGAACCTACCCATAGATGCATAAGGATTGGTTGAGCCACACTTAGGTCCAAATGTAGTCTGTGTGGATTCTAGCACCTACTAAGAAATTAAAGTAATTCTTCGAATTAGAGGTAGAAGCTACTAACTTGTATAAAATAGTAAAAAAATCTTTAG